>NC_049979.1:29455581-29615232 GCF_000003815.2 Branchiostoma floridae
CATAGGAAAATGATGTACAAAAAGTGATGATCATCTTTAAATACAAATGCAAAAGGTTCAAAACAGCACATACCGTCTTTGAGATGACAAGTCGGGAATCGTTCGTTCTGTGTTTTTGTTTTTAACCAAGAAACTGCAAGTCTGGAACTCGAGGTTATACCGACCAGCCCAGTTTGCGAGTTCGGAACCAATGCGGTTACCAAGGAAAAATGCAGAAAGACCAGATCGGGCAGTCTAGGGGCCCAGAGGCTGTCACCGTTGGCGCCTGCGCCCAGACCGGTGACTGGGCAAATCCGTTGGTGTGTGTTTACATGTACAAATGAAAATCTGAACATTTGATTATCGTTTGGTCGTATTTGCCATCATGTTACAAACAAATGTGACAAAAGAAAAATGCAAAAGAGCTGTCTATAGCTAGGTGTCCCTTCTTCGTAATTATTATGGAGATGTCGGTAATGTTTCACACAAAGATTTCCTCAGGCGATATGGGCGTTCTGTGCTGAAGGTCCACTCTCACTACACTCGCGTCACGCTTGCGTCGCTTCGGGGTTCGACAACGCAGACGTAACCCCACGGAACCTAGAGGTGACGCGAGCGAACCTAGAGGTGACACAAGCAAGCGCGACGATTTTTTGAAAGTTAAAAAATAGCGCAAGTGGCAAGATGCCCCAACAGTAACCTAAGAGTGACCCAAGAGTGACACAATAGTGACACAACAGTGACGCCAACATGCTTTCAACAGTATCAAGGTTATATTTTGCCTATTTTGCACCAAGTATCAAAAGCAAACATCCCTTTGTTACTGAAAAGCTATTTTGGATACATGGATACATTTTGGATTTTACAGCGGTTTTTGATTCAGTTACAACAGTGAGATTTCCACAAAACTTAACTTGTGTCCGTATTCAGACTAACTTAAAGATATCTTTTGCTTTATTTGATTGGAAATAGGTCAGAATTCTATACTTGTAAACACCAAATAAGTAAGTCGGAATTACGTCAGATACCATCAACAACAAATGATGACTGATGATACAAACGACTGAATGACCATAAACAGATGAAAATCGCCATTAGAAAAATGGCGTTTGCCATGGCAACCGGTGAACAGCACTTTACCCAAAACTTAGCCCATTTTTGTATGTATGACCCAATGCCCTACTGCTACCCCAAATGTTGAGAAAAATCAACATTTTGACTCGGCCACATGGATTAGTTTATAGACAGTCTCTTGGATTACCCATGAAGCATTGCGATATTCGCAGAAATTTGATAAAAAGTCCGTTGGGTGTAATTATTGAAATACTCGTAACTCCTGCTGGAATTGACGGATTTTGTTGCTTTAAAGCCCAAAATGTAGGTAAAGATGTGGCAAATCACGAAAACGTATCAAACAAGGCCCCATAGGCAGGCTAAATAAATGCCTGGTTTTGGAAAGTAAACAATGTAATTTTTACGCAAAAATTACCCCAAAAATCAGCCTTTAAAGATTCATAACTTCCTAAAGATGCTAAATACAGACAAAAAAATTAATACTTTGTAATTCTTGTGGTATTTTTCACATGTAAACCAATTTTCATTGGAAATTATTGAATGTTTTACATATTTATCTCGTCCTTTTCAATAAATGACCAAACGGCCAGGTCAATTTGGATGACGTCACTTGGTCACGTGATTACAGTAGGAAAGCTGTGCATGACAACTGGTTATCGTGGCTTAAAATAAACTTTGGTTCCTACTAATACAAAAAATCCATGATAGCACTTGTCCCTCTCGGTGGTACCAAAAACCCCTCTGGCCCATGGACTAAAAGGGTTACATTCTTATTATCGTCTGAAAGTTTAGTAGTCATACTATAAGTGGTTAATGAGTTAGCCTCCAAAGTTTGTTTTAAAAATTGCACATTTTTGCTGGGGTCCGTTTGGACCCCAGAGTGACTGAACCCAAACCTTTTTTTATAATTTCCACATAATTGTACCCATCTTTGCGAAAACTTAGGAGAAGGTATAAGACATATTGACTGACAAATTCACGGAAGGATTTTTTCTTCAGATCAAAAATGTTCAAATGGCACTTCAAAATGTACGCCTGGGGTCCAAACGGACCCCACTCGGGTGTTTGAGGGTTTTTAAGCACGTTAAAGATGCCACCACACTTCTGGAAAAGAATTAGGGTTTATTTACGGTGTGAGTGGTTCATAACCATACAGTTTAATGGCCGAACCCGGGGCAATTGTGGTATTGAGGTCATCTGAGTGGCGCGCCGAATGGCAGCTCGCTCCAGACCCTTGCGATTCAGCCGCACTGATGATAGTCGGTCCTAAACGCCCCGTACCCCCCCCCCCCCACCCCCCCCCCCCGTGCTGTGCTGTACTGTACAACAGCGTTCTGGCAGGTGATATTCTGTCAGCCCAGCTGCTCATCTGGGGTAGACATAGACAAAGAAGGAGGGTAACATTGTCACACGTCACCCAGTCCTTTTCCGGATGTACAGTTCATCACCGAATCGAATGTGGTCAACTGTCGGCACATATTGAGTAGAGCAATGCACTCAGTCTAGTTTTCTTATCCTAAGTTGAAGAGGAAGGACATGCAACATAAATTTATTTTCATCGCCCAATACATTATTTTCCATTAATGTATCTGTTGTGTATATTGTACAATTTGTTCGCGATATGGGCCTATTAGAGACCGAAATAAAGAATAGATAAATAAATTGATGTGTCAAAGTCTGCGCACTCCCAACAAATTTAATTTGAAGAAAAAAGACACGGCAGTAGATTTGGATGTACAAAGGTATCTTGTAGCATAGTCTGCTTCTTTGCGCCCTAAAAAGTAATAGTGTTACGGTCAAAGCAGCTATCATGTTATTGCAGTGTGTATCTATGTCCACTCTTAATGGCTTCCGTTTCAATCTTTCACAGAAGGAGTTCAGAGGATCACATTTGCATCTTAATCGTCCTGGAATTGCGTACAGAATGGTGTTGTCTACGAAGAGGGATTATCTTGACGAAGATGCCAGTGATGACGACAAGAAGGCATCTCTGAAGGCGGCAAGAGGACCCCTGCTTTCCTTGGGAGCAGCGATTCTCTTCGCCATTTCCGCGGAACTCACGGCCCTCAGTAGCAAGGGCGGAATACCGGGTTTCCAACTCCTTTTTTTCCTAAGACTGGCCCAGCTTTTGGTACTTCTAGTTTGCTTCCTGATCTTACGTCCAAAACTGACGGCAGAATTTCCTTTTGTTTCTTCACTCTCTCAGCCACAACGTCGCTACCACGCTGATGTACTTGTCCTTCACCTATGCTGCACCCGGCATCGCGTTCGGCATCATCCAAGGATCCATGCCACTCTTTACGGCCTGCATTGGGTTCATATTCTTGAAGGAAAAAATCGGCATCATACCTTGGTGTGGGATTTCAATCAGCGTTATTGGGGTAGCTCTGGTCAGCATCATGATGGCAAACCAGTCAACAGACTCCACACATGTCTTGGTAGTGTCCATTGTCCTCCCTCTGGCTACTGCCTTCGCCAAGGGACCAGGCATGGTGGTAGCACGCGCTATCGTGAAGGACATGTCAGGCATTACAATGCTGTTATATAGTACATTACCAGGGACTGTAGCTCAGCTCATACTAACATACTCATTCGAGACTCCCGTCTGGGTAATGTCGACAGAGACAGCCGGGTACGTAGCCGGGCTGGGCTTGTCCAAGGATTTAGCCATGTTGTTTTTCGTGGCAGTACTCACAGTTGAGAAGGCAGCCATTGCCGTTGCACTGCGCACACTTGTCATACCGCTCACCATCCTGCTGGACTATCTCATCCTGTCAAAGGTACCAACCGTGCTGAAATGGGCAGGTATATTTCTAGTGGTAATCGGGACAATCGTGGTCGCCATCCATACTTGGTGGACACATCATGAGGACTAGAAACACAGGGATCTTCTGAAAAGGATGGATTTTTCTCCTCAGCAAACTAACAATGAGTAAGTCTGTCTCATAAGGAATTGGTATACAATATTACTGACATATCACTGATGATGATAGTAATTCTCTCCCAACGAATGTAGATCACATAGTTTTCGTTAAAAAAACGATCCACAAATAAAACAGCAACTGTGATTTATCAACAGAACAATATTTATAACAATATTAAGTATGACAGATGTTTGTCTTTCTCACACAGATATTGATATGGGTCTCTCACACACGCAGAGGTATGGCTCTCACACAAGTATTGAAAAGCGTCTCACACACACAAACAGAAATTTTTCTCTCTCACACAGTTGTTAGAAAAGGGTCTCACACACTGTGACACACACGATCTCCAAGCAGATCCTACGATGACATAAGATAGTATCATGCATAAGCTAGCAAAGGTGAAATTAGTGTAACCAGCCTAGTGGTGTTTATTCGTTGGCCACCGAAGGCTACACAACTTGGGCAGCCTTTACGATCCTTTGCCACCGGTAAATCTGCCTGGAGATTAGAGTGCAATAATGTCTTGCTGAGTGAAACATCCAATGTATGTAACAGATCCGTTTTTTTATTACAAATTGTCGAAAATTCTGATTTTGATACTCAGGGAGTAGAAGCGTTTGATGTATACTTTTTTTTATATCAAAATCAATATGTGAGTGCAATGTTGATCCCTTTGTGTATTTGTTACCAAATCAATTGTCAGAAATATGATACATCTACATGTAAGTTCATCTGTGATGGTAGTCAACATTATGTTGCAATTTTAAGACTTTATATCCGTACACAAAATAAAGCACTTACCAACAAGCTTTCGATCAGTCCTCTGATCCTTCTCAAGTTGAAATGACCCACAGCCTAAGTCACACATCCGGAACAGAAGTGTGACGTCAGCAAAGGGTCAAGAAGCCTGGTAGTCGGTATCGGCCCCCGTCTCGGTTTAGGGAAGGTCGGATGTGTGACTTAGGTTTGGGGTAATTTCAACTTGAGAAGGACCAGAGGACGGATTGAAAGCTTGTTGGTAAGCGCTTTATTTTGTGTGCGGATATAAAGTGTTAAAATTGCAACACACATGTACATATATTCAATTTGAGTTCAGTTCCAAGGAATAGTTCTACAGGTCTGGTGCTCCATTTGCACAAGTCATGTATTGTATCAACTTCAACCAAATGTACATGGCAAAGCTAGCATAAAACCATACGTACATGGTCAATACACAAATCTTCGTAGAATGCATACAACGTAATTCCAATAATTTACTAAAATGTGGAATAAAATTGTCACATGATTTGAATCATTTGCAAATTCCACAGGGACATTTCTTATCGGTAAGGCCACAGCAAGTAAATCTTATGGATGACATCACCGTAAACATTGATTTAGGGGCTTTTGATCTTTTTCCCACCTTGTGTTTTCCAAGGGCTTGCATAAGATTTGGGGGCCAGAGAGCATGTCATCCATAAAATATACTTGCTGTGGCCTATAAAATAAACAATACCAGAGAGTGAATCATTGCTTCCTCTCTCATCTTTGATTGACTAGTACAAACTTTTAGCAGAATTGCACAAAAAATGAAAACAAAAGGAATGGAACTTAGTATTTTCACGTTTTACTGTATTCGTTACAAAGGTAATACTGTTACAGTATCACTGTTGTATACAACAAATATTGAAGCTCCAATTACAAGTTCAATTCCATGCCACAAGATGACAAAATACTGTTATCATATCTCCGATGATCTTTTCGTTTCTGACATCTTCTATCTAGCATACTTATCACTGAGGAACTAAATCATTTTTTTCAACAACAACCTGTGACTTGATATTAAAAAAAAATTCTAAATTCTAAATAGGAAAAAACTTCCTACAAAGCAATATACTGTTTACTATTTCATTGTACTCATAGTAAAATTGCTATAGACTTATTAAATGTGTATTATTTTCAGTTCATACTCATAGCTTGTTGTTGATGAGTACACATTTTGACATCTGCATGTTTGTTACCACATAGCATAACATGTGTACCTGTGACTGATGCAGATGACTATAGTGACTAAGTTTCCCTTTCCAGTGATTGGAATAGATCTCTCTGACATTTGCTACCTCTTTTATATAAGATCATATCAAGAGAGGTAGATAAACTACTTGTTTTGACTTGAGTATGAAACAATAAAAATCAAGCTATCAACAGCTGGATACTTTTTTTATCAATGAGTTGCTACGAGTTTACTATTCCTGTAGTGTCTCCTGGTGCCTTCTCTCATCTTCCTTTCCCTTTCTTGCTTCCCTGTAAAACAACAAAGCAACATTGAGTCAACATCCAAAGGCAGAAGATTCCAGCAGCTCCAAAAATACCAAGACAGCACTGTACCCAGAAATTCCATTAAGTTCATGATCCAAAAGTCTAAACACTTAAATACAGCTTGGCTTAGTCTGTGTGACACAAATTCTGCTGTCCAGGGCTGTAACTGGCCACTCCCCACAGATCTAGAGACCAGCCGGATGTTGGGTGTGCTGCTATAAGCGAGATTCAATCAGGCTAAGCTTGGCTTGGAAGTGTTGGTTAGGATAAAGGGTAGTATTCTTTCATACAGTCATTTACAAAAACATTGATGAACTTTCCTGCTAAGATCAAACGTACCTTGTTGCTGAGTTTGAGCGCGTCGATCTCGTCCCTCTGCTGAGTGAGCTTGTCGTTCATGCTGCACAGGTGCTCACTCATCATGCTGAGCTGGCTCTCATAGTTACTGGTGGTGGTGGTCAGCTCGTCCTGCAAGCCAATCATTCTATTTAAGATCATCTTTATTGAATCTTGGACAAAGATACACAAATTATAATTCTAGTTGTTGAAATGTCAATGAACGGCCTGTACTGAATATTGAAAACAGCTTAAACAGAGATTGGAATGTGACTGTCACAGCAATAACAACTTCCTCTGTTCTGCTGAGTACAGAAGGAACAAACCCTTCTATGTTGCTCTGAAACAAAATTGGCCTCTGCAGTTACAAAAAAAGCTTCCAGGGGGCTGAAACCTGTGCACGACTTACCCTATCCTTATCAAGAACTATCTACCATATAAATATCATGACCATAGCATATCCAAAACACAAAATATCAAAACTAGAAGTTCTGCTGCAGTACAATAACATGCTCTTAGGGTGCCCAAAATCTTATCATTTTGAGCCTTCTCAAGCTATTGTGTGGACAGACATCAGCAGTACAAACAACAACTACTTCAGTCTGTTTCCCGGAAGTTATAACAAGGGTGCCTAAGCATGTACACGAATCCTTTGGAATAGTAATATCAGAAACACTCAGAAACATGCCAATGTAGCAGAAGCTACCAATTTACTTAAGGTTCGTGTGTATCTCATAAGGTTTGTATGTATCTCATAAGGTTTGTGGGTACCACATAAGGTTCGTACATTTTCACAGTGATTTGTGTGCTTTTCATACAATTCCTACGTTTTCGCATACTACCAGTATATGCATTTCTCATAAAATTAGTATGATTTTCATAAACTTCACGCAAATGCTTAGGCAACCCTGTATAACATTTTTGGAACTGTGTACATGGGAAGGTTTAGACACACCTGCAGCTGAGCAATCTTCTGCTGGGCTGTCTGCAGCTCTTCCTGGAACTTCTCTTTAGCTTTTTCTGCCAGGCCAAGTCTCTGCTGAAGGGCACGGCACTGTTGGGGGACAACACAAGCTTCTGTTAATGTCCACACACATTCGGATTCTCCTGTCGAATTTTTCACAGATGAGCAGGCAAACAGGCATTTGCCGGTGGGTTTGGCAACCTGTTTGGACTAGGTGAGGTGAGGTGAGGGTTGGCAACCTGTATGCCTGACCTGCACATGACTTTTTCTTGTGAAGGAGAGGTGTGCAAATCCTTCTCGTCTACTGGCGCACTAACTAAGTCTCACAGGGACAGAACTGTATGACACGTGTGAGACGGCCCCACCAGATGCAGGTTTGTTGTTCGGAGTATCCGTCTCCTAGGAGTACTCCGACCAAGGATGTAAGCTAAGGGGTTCCTCCTACCCCTGATTCGTGTACAAGCGGATGCCTCATGCCCGAACATGCCCTTAAGGACTGTCACTGCCACAAAGGCCTGTCACTGATATAAGCCGAAGCAAGGTACCACACGCATGCACACAGATTCAAACACAAAAACATACACACTGACGCACACATACACATACACACACGTGCATACACATGCACATACACACACGTACACACACACACTGCCACTAGTTGAGCTACAGGAACACCCTTCAGCATATGGCATATACAATGTACCATAATGATTCCAGATGTTTTGGGTGGATAATTTATTATAGCACTATTACTAAATTCTGTCTGATAACATGCTCATCCCCAATCTATCCTCGACACTTATACATTGTACCCAGTAGAACTGATCCCATAGCCCCTCCTACTTTAGTCAAAATCTGAAAAACAAAATTAAAATGTAAATGTCAGATGCAAATATTTAACTGCCATGAAGCTACTCTCTCATTGGTCTGGCCAATAATTGCCATGTCATCATTGGCTGAACTGCTAATTGTGACAGACAGTTAGGATTGGTCCATTGCATGACAGACAGATAGACACAGCACATAGACAGCAGCGATGAGATCATCACCTCAGAGTGGAAGTTGACAGCCTTGCTGTCTGCCTGCTGCAGCTGTGTGGTCAGCTCTGTCACTCTGCCGGTGAAGTGGGCTTTGATCAGCTGTTCCCTGGTCTCCGACTCAGAACTCTGGCACAGAAAGGTAAGAACTAGATAAGTTTAACATATATATGCAGCTCAATAAATGACTTGCTCTGCAGCCTAGTTCAAGTATGTAAAAATTCTATTGGTCTGAACCAACATTTCAATGTCACTAAATTTACTTGATGTTGTTACAGTATTTCTATATATATAAATATTTGCAGCAAATCCTTTTATATTTGAGGTACAAAAACACTTTAATGCATGTTACAATGTGTTTTAAAAAGTTGTTCTATACAGATCTTTTCAACGGAAAACGTGTTAAACTCACCTCATCTGCCACAGAGCTTTCCAGCTTCCCGAGCTGAAAGAAACCAATTATATAATTGTTACCTTGAGTGTATTCAGTGTCTATTATGGTTGAATTCAACTGTTAAAATCATTCAAACATGAGGTAAATATGGCAGTGGTCGAAATACTTTTTTCTGGTGTTCTGCAATACTGCAGATTTTCACAATTTTCTTCTGCAATTTGGAAATACTTTCTGCAAATGCACAAGCCTCCAAACATCCTTCTCAATCTAATAATTTCTTGCATTTAGCTTTGCAATGCATAGCATTACTGTGATTCTTTATTCTCTCAATCTATTTTTAACTTCAGTCTGCAAAGATGATCCTTTTCTGCAGGGAAGTTATAATTTCCTGATACCACCATAGGTGTTTTATCCACCTCGCCATGACACTACGGGCTACTACAGCTTGAATTATACCAATTAATTTATAAATGTGCAATTAGTTACTAACACACCTAGGCCTACTTCCACACAACATACTTTCTTCTGCAATCTTGAAAATCCTTCTGCGAATTGCAGATTGCAGATGGGTATTTCGAACACTGTATGGTAATGACCAATAACAAATACAGCAAAAGTGCCTGAAGGAGTAAAATTAAAACTCTCACCAATGAAGTCTCCACATCTGATCCTACTGATTTTCTGTCTCCAGGAGATGCAGTTTGTGTCGCCTCCACAGGGGGCGCTGGTGTCACCACCTGGCCTGCCTGCAGCTGCCTGAGTTCTACCTCCAACTGAGACACTCGCTATTTATTTAAAAAAAAATGGAAGGACTTGTTTCAATATTCATTTTAACAAGAAAAGATTATACTATTCATATCAATCGTAAATACTGGATGCCATCCCATTTACTCTCACTCTATTGATATACCGTTGCAAATACATTGGCAATAGTTCACCAACAAACACCAACTGGTCGCCTCAAATGGCAAATTTTTTTGGACAATAAAAGAAAAAATATCGCAATTGGCAAAATGTCAGAAATGGGCAAGCACTTGACATGAATGAATTGTCAACAGGTGCAATCACTGCAAATCTCTTTTTAATGAATCTTGATCATCGTACATTGCTTTATATTTCAAACACAACACTTTGATATCCAATAAAGTTATCTTATATCTAATTTGGGGCTGAAATTGAGGTGGCCATTTTTGTTTGTAGAGGTCAGTACTATACCCCATGTGTCGCACGTCAGTGTGACCTCAAGGGACTATTGGCCCAAAATTTGCAAAGTTGCTGTAATAATTCATCTTCAATATAGCCATGTGAAACACCCGTTTGTCCCAGCATGCACGCATGTGGGCTGGGCAGTTGTGTGAAGGGTTCTAGCTGTATACATTTAAGACCCGTGCTCTCCCAAAATCCGTGAACTGAACATGAGTCTGTAACAGTTCACCTGGATCAAGAAGAGTAACACCAACTGGTGCAGACCTGTGAGGTGCCCACTTAAGGCCTATATGTCACTGGGGCCCGCATTCTGTGAGGTGGCAATCGAACGTCGTACATACAACTCACCAACCGTTCGTGACCAGACGTTGTTTGCAGACCACATACTTACACCTTATGCAACCGTGCTAGAGACATGCATTGAGCTGTACTCCCTCCCTGCTCTTGCCATTCCTTCCCCACGTTTTCAGAAAAAAGTGGCGGACATGGCCTCCCAAAAAACGTATGGACAAATAACACGTAGGGTGCTTACTAATAGGAAGCAACTGTAAACTCGGCAGGATGGTACAGAGGTTACCAGATCCCAGCCATACCTTAGTCTCCTTCTCCAGTCGGACCTGCAGCAGTTGTGCCTCCAACATCCAGTGTTCCTTCTCCTGCTCCAGACCTCGCATCTTCTCCTGGGCAGTTGTCAGCTGGAAGGCATTAAAGACTCTATCAGGGAGTTTTTAAACATTCCCTTGCGTAAAAAGGACATTCTTAGATGTACTGTAAATCTACTTAAAGCTTACGGAACTTGAATTTGTCTCAGCGTAGCAAAAATTAAGAATTCAATATGTCTTTGAATACAATGGGGCAGCCAAGAATTGGCCAATATTGACCATTAAATTTTTCTCAGCATAGCAAAAATCAAGAGTTCGAGGTGTCTTTGAATTAAAGGGTCATTAGCTATTATCTCACTCTAAAGGTAGCCTTTTTTGAGAGTGTAGGGGCAGTGGGTTGCTATCCACTGCACAAAGGACACAGTATTGGAAGCCGGAGCCCAACCTTTTTCTTCCACTGCCTTTTACCTCCCCAACCAAAGTTAAGTACTAGTACCCATTTTTACACCTGGGTGAAGTGAGGAAAATCATGTGCCTTTTGCATCAGTGGACTTCTGAGCCACATATGCCACATGACACCATCTCTACTCTCATTGACTATTACAACAGATGCCACATGACACCATCTCTACTCTCATTGACTATTACAACAGATGGCAATATCCCCCAAAAAACAAAGGAAGTGTGTGGTTCACCTGTTGTGCTAGCCCCTCCCTACTCTCTGTGGAGCTGAGTAGAGTTCTCCTGTTCAACACTGCTGTCTTATAGGGAACAGACTCTGGGCAGGGCTGTGGAGAGAGGGGCATCCTTTAGGTCTTATTATATATGTCATTGGTGAGGCAAACATAGACTTCTCTTTGTGTACAATAGTTACATCATATGTAAAGAAATGCTTGAAGACCATTTGTGCATTGCAAGCTATAAAAGCTATTCAATAGACGAATTTGAACAACATATAATTGTTCTTGTCATATGGGGGGGGGGTGCTCGCCAACTGTCCATGTCATTGTGTATGTCTGAAAATAACAAAACAAGTTTGAACAACATTCCCTGAACCCGGAAGAAGCCAGTCTTTGATTACCGCCCTGACTGATTTCCAACATGTAAGTAAACACAAAAAAATGAATTTTCTATGACTATGGTATTTTATGAAAATGGGGAAGGGGAATAGTCATTGTCATTGTATAGAGATATCAGGAAACATTTTCCTGCATAAGTGCAGGTACTGACCCGGTGAAAGTGAATACCCATGCGATGGCTAGCTACGAGACAGTGGTCGGGTTTGGGGAATGTTGAATGTGCGAACGCGTGCTATTATTTACGGACATGCCCCAAGACAAAGACAGTTTCTGAGCAAACTCACCCTATGGCAAGTTCATCTTTTAGATTAAAACAGACTCAACCCATAAAGATTAGTCCCACCCTCTTGAGCCTGCTGACGTAAGAGGTGGCTCGGTCCCTAAGGTCCGTCACCACTGGGGAGGACACGGGCCCGTCCGTGTCACGACACAGGCTCACGCCCCGCGTACGGTACCCCGCACGGCTCACGAAAAACTCCAGGTGGCTGCTGAAGAAGGGGGCGAGCTGTGTGTGGGGAGAGAACGATCATGCAGAGAACGTGTCATTCACTATGTATTGTATCTACTAAATACATAACACTAGTTCACCTTTTTCCGCTGGGTAACCTATATTCGTTGTGTTTAACCACACGGTAATAAGAGATATCAACTCGACAGACGGTGGTTTCAAGTTGTAATATGTTCAAACTTTTGTAGTTTGAGAATATCGTCCGTCGACGTGATACCCCTAACTACTCATTTTTCAAACGCAACGGATATAGGATACCCTGCGGATAAAGGTGAACTAGCGTTAGATAAGTACAGCAGTTAAAACCAGTTCCAAGACCATTGCATCTACATATCACCTTTCGACCTTGATTGTTACCATAGATAGTGGAAATGCATTTGAGTGCGGTAAGCAGAATAATTGGAATGTTCATGGCTGTTTCAAGTTCAGTTTTTAACAAATTAGTTGAATAACAGTAAATCTAAACTAATAGAAACCCTGGCACCAATGCAGACAGCCAGTTGTTAACAACCTACTTATTAAGTAAGCAGCTTGGCAAGGGTGCTACAGATGGACAGCAAAGTTGCCTCCAACACATCATGATATGTACAAACTCTGCTACGTACATGTGGACAAAGAGATAGACGGGCAGAAGAAAAACTTTCGTGGTGGTTTTGAGTTTTCGTGGTGACCAATTATTATGAAAATGAAACTTAAAGCCATAAGTTTTCCAGCACCTACCTTGCCTGTACATGACACCAGTGCCACCAAGGATGACACCACACATTCATCAGTTGTCTTCAGCTTCTGTTGAGGAAACAGACAGAATTTCTCTACACGATGTCTGCAAAATACTTCAGTGAAAACAATGTATCTGCATCTGTATCTGTATCTACATGTATATAGCCGGTATAACCTAGTCTCCAAGCAGACCCAACGGTGCCTTAGAGATAGTATCAAAGCTCGCAAAGGAGAATAGCCGGCCAAAGGGAGATAGCCGGCTAAGGGAGTCAAACGGGCACCTGGTGCCGCTATACTTAGTCCCTGGCCAGCTTTGATACTATTTCTAAGGCATGGATGCCTCTGTGAAAATTCAAGCGTCCGAAACTGCCCGGACGGCGTCTACAAGCGTCCAATGGCGTCCGAGCGCGTTTCAGACGTTCTGGACGCGTTCATTGCCGTCCGAAACGGCCGCGGACACATCGTGAGCGTCCGTGCCGTTCTGTCAGTTTTTATGGTGAACGCCCGAACGGCTGAAAGACCTTCCATTGCCGTCGGAGACGGCCACTGATGGGGCTATAAAATACTTAGTCACCAGACGCCGGCAGACGGCTGCGTCTTTTCTTATGATCCCCACGGGAAACATGACGTTTTAACTTCTGCACATGCGCCAATTTCAGCGGGTGAATTCGAATTTCAGACCGTTGAACACTCCGGCGGTTGCAGGACTTATGTTCAGAAGGTGACTATTTCTGTGGATTTCATGTCCGTTTGTTAAATTTTGCGCACTTTTGGACCAAGGACTTCACGTCTAGACGTAGCAGCTGATGTTTGTACGACATTGTGCTGAGGTTGGGTTTACGGCGATGACTGTATCCGTTATTTATACTAAAAAGAATGTACAAAAATTATTTGTCGTGCGCCGACAAGGGGGAAAAATTATTAATACTACTTACTCGAAGCAGCAAACCTTGGACAGCAGAAATCACAGATGTGACAGACGTCAAAAGAAGCAGCGGTTCTTCCGTTAGCTGATTGTTGATACTTTGCAGGCGCCGGTAAGTGAATACTTCGCATTTTATTCTAATTTTTTGTACATTCATCTGTTGCAAAGTTTACCGACGACTTGTTGTTACGGGTGCCCTCCCCACATACGCGAAGAAATGATAAAATTTAGGATCTTGCTTTGATGCCACAAAATAAAAAGAATTATGAACACGTTGTAGAATACTTGTCAAAAATATCTGTTGTTTCTATTAAGAATGATAATGCTGTTAAAATGTAGATTTAGACAACAGATAATGAGATAGCACCTACCGATTTTGCCGGTGCCAATCAAAATCTTAGTCGGCTCTTCCAACTACTTGGGGTTAGGAACTTATGAAACGGAAGACTTTATTTCGCTACCTCGAAATAAAAAAAATGACTTATGATCTTTGTAGAAAATTTAACGTTATTTCACATTTATATATCCAGTCTTTAGCAAATACTGGTGCAATTAAAATTTACGATAGAAAATTTCAAACGTCCTGTATTTAATTTACCCTTGATGTTATGTGGGCTCGTCCATTCTGATGTAACGTGTCGGCACGGCGGCACAAAAAGCCGCGGACACGATTGAAGGCCGGATTGAATTTCGTACATGTAGCAAAGTTGATTAAACGCCGCGGAGTACGTGTAAACAATTTACGAAGAAATTTGTTCAAGTTGTGTTTGATTTTAGCTAAACCTGACGGCCCGGTGGTGGGTGGTCTTCTACAATTCACTGCCTGGCTGAATATTTGTTTGTTTGGTATGTGGGAACGCTTATCCCTAGAGGCCATAAAATCATAGCCGTGACCGGACGCCGTCAGAAACGGCGTCCGGACAGCCGTCTGCACACGTTCCAAATTAAATGCACCGGCCCGTTATGAGTTTCTACTGCACTGCCTGACTAACTAAAACTGTGTCTTGAAGAAAAAATATTTTGCTAGGAGTTTGGCCCAGATATTAACCTTTAATAATATAGCGATGACTGCCTCTTGGCCTTTCATTCCATTACTTCCATTACTTACTTTCATTCCATTTTCTGTCGAATTTTACGATCTGTAGTCCCCCCGTGGGAAGGCGTGGTGGAGGCTACCGCCCGTACCAGCGGCCTGGATTACGCCGTTTATGCCCGTCGCAATCGGCGTCCGATCCGTCCCAGCAGCCTGGATTACGTCATTTACGTCCGTCGCAATCGGCGTCTGGTCCGTCCGCAGAGACGTCTGTTCCCAGCGGGGGGCCCGCCCGACGGAGCGCGGGAGCGTCCGGCTGCCCGCTTTCAGACGCCGTCTCGGACGTCCCGAACGTCCGACCGGACGCGTCTAAAGTGCCAATCTAGACGCGTCCAAGCGTTTGTTATGCCGTTCGGACCGTCTTGGACGTTTCGTCGGGCGTTCAAAAGCCCGTCCCATGCCGTCCGCCGCCGTAACCGTCCAAAGCGTCCCAATAATTTAAGACGCCTTGGACGGTTGTCGCAAACGGCGTTTCGCCGTCTGAGACGCTTGAATTTTCACAGAGGTGGGTCTGCTTGGAGACTAGTTATAACTGCCTTATGGCGTAACACACCAGCAACTGTTATCTACAGTTGGTACTTTTAAGAATTCCTCCCTGGCTAAACTGGCATTTTGACCTTTCATTGTATCCTCATTAATTACTTAAGGCAGAATTGTTTTCACCTAATAAAAAAAGAGAATTATGACAAATTTTTCAGTTTGATATAGGTAAGAAAACCAAGGTTCTGACCTGTGTTGCTGTGGGAAGTTGATGTTCCAAAGACACCTTTGTGTTGTAATGCTTGGAGATCTCTGTGGAATAAAGAAAAATCATGTCACTCAAGGACAAAAGAAACAAGGTAACAGTACAAACTACATGTATGTTTTTGCCTGAATGTGAAATTGTCTATGGTATCCTATTAGAAAATTTAATTTTAAGACAAACCCACCTTTTAACACCTCATGAAGCTGGTTGAGTCCTGCAGCCATTTGAGTGAAGAAAGCTGCCTGATTGGTCCGTGGGTGTTCCCTGGATGACTTACCTGCACAGGTGGAATAAATATTGTCAGCTTTGTACATGTGTGGATAGGGCCATATAGTTCTTTACACCAGCACATATACATTGTAGTTCTTTTTTGTTTCTTAGCTATCTTTAAATAACTATGGGTTTGCAATGCTAACAGCTACAAACTTAAGGACTCAAGACAAAAAGTAAGACTGTTTTAAAATTTAGCAATTTCAGTGCAAGTTGTGACTTAATGCAATCTTAAAATAAAATGACAAATGTGCACTTATTTGTCTTAAATTGACACACATAATGCACATATTAATATTCTACCTCCTCCATTCTGTGTAATGCAGTTAACTGGTCTAGATCAAGAAAAAGATGACTTCATAGCAGGGGTGAAAACAAGGAGACTTGTATGACACCTACTTGCAGCAGCTATAAGTGAAAGGTAGTTGTCCAGTTTGGACAGGGTGGCGGTGAGTTTCGGGAGCGAGGCGTGAAGTTCCATGTTCCGTGCCTCCAGTGTGGCGGAGCAGGTGGACACGGCACACTCCTCTTCCAAACTACGCGGGAAAAAATCATGATGGAACAATCTAACTAATAAGGTAATGGCATGGTCACTACCAACGGTATGCTGTTGTAATGCTTAATATTGTATAATTTTCAAGAAAACTATTGTAAATGCATTTATATTTACGTGGATTTAATTTCTCAGTAGCGGGAAAAAGGACTATTCGAGAAGGTTTAATGTTTGCGGTTACCGTAGCACCATGCACTTGTAGTCTCTTACTGCCATGGAAAAAAATGTTTGCAGTGGTTTTAAGCTACGGTGAAGTGTCCACCACAAAAAACACGAACATAAAACCACGTGAACATTTCAGCATTTACAGTACGACAGAAACAAATGCCGCAAAGGATCTAAGACGCCCTTTTGGTAACAAGTCAGCTGGATTTTGTACGACGCATAAATGACTATGCCAAGAATACCACTAGTTTGTGAACGTACAACATTTGTACAAGAAATGTGCCCTAGCATGTTATGACTGTTTCACTCTCAAACTGTTGACAACCGACATCTCCAACTGATATATGAAATTAAATGCACTGCTGATAATGATAGGCACGATGAAACATAGACAGCCATAATGGCTGTGAAATTATCGTGTCAGTAGGCACCAATGTCACACAATAGCAACAACAACATCTACAGCATTAGGATAGCGTTAGACACTTTCATAAAGGCTTTATGAAACTCATCTAGTAATCAAGAAGAAAGTCTTTTGTGCTGAAAAGATGCAATCTTATTCATTTTTTGCAATATCAACATCATAACAACATACCTTCTAAGCTGGTATGGGAGGAGTTTCTCCATGTAGGCAACAAATGAGTGGAACTTCTCTGAAAAATCCTGTATCCCTGTCGCAGTTTCCTAGCAAACAGAGAGCAACATGCATTAGGGAAGAAGTGCTGACTGGACAATATTTGTAAGTCTTTTTCACACTCACTCACTCCGGCAAGCTCGCTCAGAATCTCTAACCTCCATAGCAGGCTCTCTAGGGCCTTTTGGGGCTCATAATACACTTTTGCTGGCCATTACTTTTTGTACTGGGTCGCTGATGGCTGGCCTTTTCTGACTGCCGGCCCTGTCGAGCCTGCATGGAAACGGCGTATGAAAGTGATATTAAAAACGATTAGCCATTCATGGGCTTTATTAACACACACGTTAGGAATAATTCACAACTCAGTGAGAGGCAATTCGCAATCATTTTACAACTCGGGCTTCAGATGGGGAAACCCCCATATGTCACTCGCTACGCGCTACGCCCAAGCAAAGGCATCAGACAGGCCGAAAGAACGTCGAACTGGTAAGTTTGCGCTTCTGTATTTTTAAAAAGCCGTTTGACCCTGAAACCAGTAGAGAATTGTCGGGTAATTGCACACGGGGCGTGACAGCGCTCTGTCCGGTGGAGATGCGTGTAGTTTACTAACCGTCCACAGGAGGCACCTAGGCTGGAAATTCACACCTCCTAGTTAATTGCCCTACTATCACTTTCATACGCCGTTTCCATGCAGGCTCCACAGGGCCGGCAGTCAGAAAAGGCCAGCTATCAGCGACCCTGTACAAAAAGAAATGGCCAGCAAAAGTGTACTATGAGCCAAAAAAGGCCCTAGAGAGCCTGCTATGGAGGCTACAGAATCTCCACGTTACTACTTTCCTTCACCCCTCTTTGGCATCCCTTGCTGCGGGAAGTTGCTGCAGGTCCAAACTACTGTCTTTAGCAAGCTGCTTAATGTAATACTATGACTTTTGCGGTCTTCCCCTGCCTCTGTGATTTGGATTCCACGGTAACAGTTTGCTTACTACCTCATCCTTTTTTCCTCCAGCAAGTCTTCTTACATGTACATGACAGACAATCAACTGATCTCACAACTGTCTTCTAGCTAGATTTTGTACCATAATGTTAAAAACTGTACTAGGCATTGAAGAGGATGGCTGTCCTTCTGCAATATTCCCAAAATAGTGAGGCATATGGAATAAACAATATTAAAAATTTTGTATCTATTTCGTTCGTATCCTCCAAACTATTCTGGCCAAATTTACTACGTCGAATTGTTTGGGAAAATTGACATGAATTATACTCCTTTCCACATACATGTACAACAATGACATCACATAAAAATGTAACGGCCTTACCAGTGTGGTCAGGGCATCCTCTCTCAGACCCTCGTGGAATGAACGGAAGGACTGCTCTATTGGTCTCAGATGAGAGGCGTTCTCATGGAGATATTGGCACAGCTGAAGAGTATGGTCAAAGGATTACCATTGAGAAGGCTATCAACATTTTATATTGTACAGTTTTATATTGTACAGTTCACATAGGATGGAACAAGATACGAGTCATCTTGACCAAATAAACTCAGTATGTAAGGTGTACATCTAATGTTGTCAATTTCAGGTACTGTAAATGCAGAAACTTTTGCGGTGGGTCTAATGTTCATGGTTTTCGCGGTGGACGCTTCACTGCGAACTCATACCCCCTGTCAAAGGTGCGATGATGCTAGGAAGGTCCGGGGGTCTGCTATCTGGGAAAATGTTAAAATCTAGACCCTTGAAACACTGTTTCTTTAGTTTGAGGGGCAAATTTTGATGGAAGACTCGGCTTGGTTCAATGAAAATTCTTAATGCCAATTTTTGTCTATCACAGGGGATGGAATAGGCAAAATTTGTGTCCATCCCCAGCAGCAAAATTCAGTCAAAGGACGGAAGGAGGGACGCTGCCTAGAACCCTGGTCTTCTTTAATGTGGGAACACGTAGCGCAGCGGCAGCGTGTTTGGCCCGTGAGGTTGCACGATCGAATCTGGCTGCCGTGTTACCGATCTTGTGCCCTTGGGAAAGGGACTTAACACGACTTTCCTCACTCAGGTGAAAATGAGTACCTAGCTTCGGCTAGGGCTGCCCCTCGGATAGGACGTCAAATGGAGGTCCCGTGTCTGGGGAGAGCCATACCCAAGGCACATTCAAGAACCCGCCACACGTGGTACCTGGGGCCGCACCTGGGGCAATTACTGTCATATTGAGGTCACCTGAGTGACGCCAAATGGCAGCTCGCTCCAGACACTTGCAATTTAGCCCCGCCTATTGTAAGCTCCTCGCAATTCAGCCCCTGGCTGTAAAGAGTGAGTAGTCAGCCCACCCAATAACAATAAGCACAAACCTGATATGTTACGCTGTAAGGCATTTTACTAGGTCTGCAATACAAACAAACAAACAAACATGACTAACCCTCCTGTTGACAGGACTGAGGGGTTCTCCTGTAGAGGAGTCCATAGGGAAGATCTGACTCCTCTGTTCTGCATACGTCAGGTAGTTGGACATGCCCGACACCAGGTCACCTATGTACCCCAGGGCCTGGCCTATCAACTCTTTTGCCTTCACCTGTAAGTGGGAGATTTACAGTTTCATACATACTGGAGAGGATGACAGAATCTGAGATGCACTTGTTGGAGAAAGAAGGCTGTATGGATTAGAAAATCAGCTCCTGTCATAAACTGTGAAAGGGGGGGGGGATAAAGACTCAGTCATGCTTGGGGCCGCATAACTAGCAGATGACAATTATGTTGTTGCACAGTTATCACTGTTACTTGCTAACTTTTATAAATGTATGTCATAAACTCCTTTATGTTTGGGACCACATTGTAAATACTACATTAGGTATCTATGTCTATATTTCTTTAAATTGGGGACTGCACTGTAAGCAGCAACACATAATTCTGCAGTGCAATATGAACCAGTCATGCTTAAAGGCTTATCACTGGTTATAAAAAACAAACAAACAAAGAATAGAAGGTGGCATTTTTTAAGGATCTGAATCTTACCTGGTGTTTTCTGTCATGAGTTGGCACATTCAGTACATTTAGTTCTTGATACTCTGAAAAAGAGACAGTGAGATCATTCTAAAAAAGTTGAGGTAATTTTAAGAAGTGATGATTGAGTAGAGTCTATAACAGGCCACCAGGAGGCCAAAAACAACAATAACACCTACCCGCATACCAAATATCATTGCAATCTATCCAGAGGCTTTTCTATCCAAAGACTCTTAGGATATTCTGACAGATACAGATACACATGCACATACAAGAAAGGTACAAAGTAATACCTCCATTTTTTATGGAGGTAAAGAAACATGACAGAAACATTGACTTTAAGAAGAAATGTTCTCCACTTACTGGTGTCGTTAAAGATGACCTTCTCCTGAATGACCTTTGTGGAGTCATCCAGCCTGGAGCTGAGGTCGGCATGGACTCTCTTCAGCTGCTGTTGACTGGAAGGAGACACGGAATAAAACAAGACATCAAAAATCTCAGTTTTCTCATTTTTGTAAATTTCTTTCTATTTTAGAACTGTGTATTCTACCAATCTTAGACAATGGCACGAATATTGTTATGTGAGACCATGCTCATTTTGTCATTGTAAAACACTGTGTCAGTGATAACTGCACATTTCAGGTCCCAAAAGTTATACATGGGAAATTCCCTTATTCAAAATGAGACAAACAATATGAAGCAAGGTAAAAAGGATGAATCTTCTGTCACTTACCAATGGTCAGCTATCCTTTTAGAATCCCTTACATCTGTTTCCTGTTTCTGTAACTTAACCTGTGGGTGGGAGTGGTCATTACAAATTTGATTTATCAATCAACTACATAGAACGGATAATGTATATTAACAGAATAATAAAAGGTCCAAATGTATGTATGTAGAGGGTCCAAAGCAAGGTATATTCACGTGGTAAATTAAAATACATGAACTTCTTTTACTAGTGGGTAAATCTAGTTTTCAAAGAACAAAAATAAGACAGATGCAAAGCTTAACAAAGCCAACTATTCTTTATTAAAGACATCAAAATCTTATCAAAGAAAATCATTATGCTGTCATAACAGAGTATCAGTCCTCCATGCTCCCAAATAATGTTGAGCAGATGTCAAAATATGGATTATTATCGACAGTAGTGAAATGTCACTGAATCTGTTCCTAAAGCTAGCAGTCATCACACAACACTGCCAAAGTGTGAGAAAGACTTCTTCGTCTTTTTAGTTGATTCTTAAAAAGTGAATAAATTGAATCATACTAATTATAAAAGGTATAGAAGAATACTTACTATGTATGGTATAGCAAAGTGGTCTTTCCTTAATTATTTCATAACACATGTAGCATCTCACTGGGCCTCGCTTATTAGCAAAAATTACTACAGCAAGTTGGTAAACTTTTGAAAATTTTCCCTTGCGGTCACACTGACGTGTGACACTTTAGGGTAAAATACGTGACCTCTATAAACAAAATGGCTATGCCCAGAATGTCACATCTTTTCAGCAAATCTTTCTGAGCTGACCTCACCTCTAACATGGCTTTTTCCTGCTGCAGCTTGTCCACTAAGGCCTTGTGGTTGAGGTGGATGGAGTCCAGTACCGACTGGTGCTGACCAGCTTCCTTCTCCAGCTGCTCCAGCCGCACCTGCAGGCTGGCCACCACCTGCCGGTGTTCCTCCGTCTCTTGGTGCACCTGGGGGGATGTGAGGCGGGTGAAAATGCAGCTGTGCAGGTGTTGTTGATTGTAATATACACTGGCACAGTAAATTTGCACTGGTCTTCATTGTGAAACAGGAGGTGAGTAGAAACAGTCTCCTGGCTCCCGGGAATCAAACCCTCGCCCGTCTGTTCACAACCCAGTGCCGCTAACCACTATGCCAAAAGGGTCAATATCATTTAGAATGGTCAGTTGGTGGCACTTGAACCCCCTTCGTCCCTTTTACAATTGTACAATCAAATAGATGTATTCTATCGATGGCAAAGTAAATCCGCTATACTCTGTTGAGGTGAAGCATGATGCTTTTTTAAGAGGATCAAAGTGGTAGGAAAATGCAGTTTCGCTACAGCTCACGTTTTTGGCCTGGTGTAAGAAAGGAGTAGGAACAGAAAGAAACAATATCCTGGCTCCCGGGATTCGAACCAGCGCTGAATCCGGGCCGCCAGATCACAAACTCAGATGCTAAACTATTATGCCAAAAGGCCTAAAGCCATTTGGCATAGTCGGCTGGCAGTGCTTGAACCCCACTGTTACACCAGCACACTTCACTCTTCTTCATGAGTGTAAGTGTGTCTGATTCTTTTACGTGCATGCAGAGGTTTGATGTTTTAGGCTAATGGCTAAAGCTCCAGCATACAAGGCGCTAATGGTTTTACATCCCCATCAAAAAGGACAATGTAACTCTTTTCCTGTTGCGTGTACACCCTGGCAGTGAACTTGGCTCTTCAGAATTGGAACCAGATGTGGCAAGTGGCAGAGTGCACATCATCATCATCATCATCATCATCTGTCGTCCCTGGTGGGCAGGGCAAGACGTCACACAACGTCTCTCCATAGCACTCAATCTTTCATCGCTGCTCCCAAATGCTCAGTGACAATCCCAGTGTCTCTGGAAATGGTTGCTGGGTAGGTGAGCTTTCTCAAGGAGGTCTTTATCTTTGGCCTCCAGAGAATCAGTGAAGAGATCACTGCGAACTGGACATGCCAGAGACTTTGGGTCACTCGGGGAAGATTACCATAGATGGTCTTGATAGATGCATGTTTTGCGACTCAGGATGCACAGACCTGTACACCATGCAGACAGATGTGTTATCAGTAATATTTACAATATGAGGCTTTTCATCACCTACCTGCATGTGAAGTCTCTCATTTTCCTGAATCTTCTTCTGTAAGTCCTCCCCAAACACACTGGTGTCTGCCACCACAGGGGCTGGCTCTACTGGGCCTTTTGTCTGTCAATAAAAAAACATTGTGTCATCACACAATACTAGTACAAGGGGTGATCAAGAAGTTCTGTCTCTCACCAAGAAATAAGGTGCATAACCATCGGTAAAATCTTGGGGCATAATCATATAGTATGAAGGTATAGAATTATCAAGCAAATTCAAATCATTGTACTTTTGTAGTCATTACTTTACAGTTGACATCCTTTTGAAAATCGGACGGTAAGTGTTGAGAAAAACAAGGGTGAAGTGTCAGGGTTGTTTTCCTCATGCCATGAAGTCTTCTAAGACTTTCTCAAAAAGTTTGCTGACTGTTCCCTTCATATTATTACTAGAAAGAAAATTAAGGGAATATTCCACTGACAGCTCTACCTACCGCAGTCCAGTAGTGGTCACAATGATTTTTTGTAATTGTAGACATTCATAGCTTTAGAATTAATAATGATGCCCCAATTTGACGTGCCCCTTATTTCTTGGTGAGAAAGTTTTTCTCACTACTCATAAATACACATGCAATGCATTCATATAACCTTGTGTTGCAATACCATGAGACAATAAAGAAGTATACCATCACCACTTTCTTCCCAAGTAAAGGTTGAAAAAATCCCATGTCTTTTATGCAGCCAATTCCCACCATATACTAGAGGCAGTCAAGACAAAGCATAGAATTACATATTCCACCAGATCATGAGATACTAGGGGTGAGTACCAGTACAGAAAATTCAGGTACAGGTCCAGTCCAGGTCCAGAGGATCAGGTCCAGACCTGAACCTGGACCTAAGGCCACACCAATTTAATTTGTTGGTTCACGGATTTTTTCATTAAAAATATGGAGCGAGAGGGCGAAATAAAAATAAAAATTGTAAAATGGTTCGGGTAAAGGTAAGGGCTAATCCCAAACATAAAGAAAAAAAGTTTTCAGCTTGAAAAAAGTACAAAAAGACTATTACTGTACAGTAACAGCACCTGTTCGTTGAAAATTACAAAAGTAGTGTCAGTTTTTATGTTTGCTACACCAGAAAGTTGGTGAATGGTTTCATTAATGGTGAAAATTTGCTGAGTGGTAATTTTTATTTTTATTTTTTTCCCAAAAAATAGGAGCGAGCGAATCTGTGAACCAAGAAATTAAATTGGTGTGGCCTTATTGCCTGTAAAAATTGTTAATCTGCAATACTCAAAAACAATGGTCCATTTTGCAACAAAGGAAGTAGTTTTAGAGTCTGACTTTCACTAGCATCTTCATGTAAGCAACTTACACAAAGTTTGACTGAGGAGATTTGACTATCAACTCTCCTCTACTTCACTCTTGTTATTTTCTTGGTCTGGTAAGCCCCAAACACTTGCCAGTATATTCTGTTCATTTTCTAATTGGTCGAAAGTCTGGTCCACGTTTCTTTCAGGTCCGTTTTTTCTAGACCGGTCCAACAAGAAAAATGGTTGTACCGGTACCAACCCCTACCGGATACTGTAAATCTGGGCTCTAGCCAGCTCGAAATTTTTTCCCGTCAGCCAATTCCCATTGTCGCGAAAACACTATTCCAGGAGTTAGAGAGACTGAACTGAGACCTTGAAAAACCGGTTTTAATGAGATTATCGTATGTGAAAGGGCACTGACACACATTGTCAACAATCATAACAATAGCAAAACAGACAGTGTGTGGCTTTTACGGCCGTGGATGGCGTCCCCAAGCAGCCTGTAGCTTCCACCAAGGAGCTTTTATCAGATTTTTGTCCGTCAAGGTTGACGGATTGGTTTTAAAATTTTTCCGTCACACACAGCAAATTTCCGACAATTGACGGAAAAACGGGCGCTGGCTAGAGCCCTGCTGTAAATGCATGGCGGGTTTATGTTTGCAGTTTTTCAAGTAACCCCATCACCACAGATCACCACAAGCATTTACAGTATGAAAACAGTGTCAGTGCAAACGTTCAAATGCAGCCCTGCAGCATAACCTGTTAGGGGATAGAACAAGCCATGAGAGTGAGATGTAGGACTGTGGATAATGTGCAAGACAACCTGACACACATACCGACCAGTCGGTAGTCGATCGCAGTGGAGCGAAGAACTGAAAAAAACCCATGGATACAAGTTCTAGAGTAAGTACGCTTAAAATTTACTGACGGAGATTGAGAAAATTGTCAGTACAGCAATGCAAATGTTCTGTACCAGGTATTTAGGTAGGAGGGCATCAAGGCATCTCAAGGATACTCTAAAAAAATAAGAAATTAGACACCCTCTTATCCCATAGGACCCCCAACGGATGACCTGTGCCCCTTGTAATTAAAATGTACAGACATATGTGTTGCTTTCTTTCTGTTGAGACGCTGGAACAGCTTGCAATTTGATTGACACAGAAAGCTACTATGTAATTTTTTTAATCCATACAGCCTATTGGAGGAACTCTAGTTCAGACAGGGAGAAAAAAGAACCCAAGTTGAATTGTTGATAAAACAGTTGTACTCACTTTTGAAAATTTATAAAACATATTATAAAACCGGCAGTTTTTAGTACTTCAAATGCTCATCTAGCAAAAGTCCTGTTACACCCCTCCTCCAATTGCGGTCAGCCTTTTTACCGGAAAACAGAGGAAAACACAGTTAAACACCAGAAAACACACGAAGGAGTGTATAATCTACTGAAATACAGTATGTTTTGATGAGTAAACATGACAGGTCGCTATGTTTTGCCACAGAATAATCTACATATGTGCCTGGAATGAAGCAATCGTCAGAAAATGCATGAGACGACGGGCCGGACCGCCGCCGCCACCCGGCGGACTGGACGTGCTGATTGTGCAAAATTATGTAACGTTGACGGCTAGAAGAAGCAAGCTTTATTAAGAAATACAGAAAACAGATTCTTATCACAATCCGAGTAGATTCATATATATTATATTTATGCCAATATATAACAGATTTTTGCACTGAAGTTCGGTAGGTATCAGCTGTCTTGTTGTGAAAGTATCAGACCCCGCTAAACAAACATGTCTTCTGCAATGAAAACAAACATGGCCGCTGGGTGGCGCGGCGGTCCGGCCCGTCGTCTCATGAATTTTCTGACGATTTCTTCATTCCAGGGCCATATGTAGATTATTCTGTGGCAAAACATAGCGACCTGTCATGTTTACTCATCAAAACATACTGTGTTTCAATAGATTATACACTCCTTCATGTGTTTTCCGGTGTTTAACTGTTTTTTCCTCTGTTTTCAGGAAAAATACTGACCCCTCCAATTGGATGCCCTAAATCCTAGCTATAAAAGTCTGTACCACAAAGGATAATCAAGATAGTCTACGAAGTGTTCACCTTGTTCTTTTTCTTGACGGCTGCAGAGTCCAGCTCGTCCTGTAAGACGGTGACACGTTTGGCCAGCTGCTGGTTACGGAACGTCAGGCTGTCAATCTCCTGCTCAAACTTCCTGATGGACAGGTCCTTCAGCTTCACAGACTCCTGTACACAGTTGTGATTTAATAAAGATGTGCAAAATTACAAAATGTGGATTCTTTTATCAGTTTTCAATTTGTTATATGTTTCTGATGATCAATGAGAGAAAAAGGTGCATAGCATGGAGGCCACAACTAAAAGATCATTATATCATTATAGTAATTTTCATATAGAATAGACTGCTACTGCTACTGTCAATCAGTCTATGCAGACTATGAGTATGACACTTACGCAAGGACAATGGAGACTCCAATACAAAAATATAGAATAGAACTGCCTAAAAAAAGCCTCATATAAATTTTTCTCCTTAAGTTAAAATTTTCAGTAAGATCAGTCAACTTACCGTAAGTTCTGCTACTTTTGACTGCTCATCAATGACAGCTTTCTTCAGCACAGAATGCTGGGACTTCATCTGTAAGGTGGGAAGAGACAGTTTATAGTAAATCAATATTTAATATTGATATTTAGCGGTAAGCGGTAATATTTAACTAATTTTTAGCCTGGATGCCAGACTGTTTCCAGGGCCTACACAGAATGAGTTAGACCCTGTACAATACATTTTGTGATCAGATCAGGCTGGGAGCCTGGGACACAGGAATGCAGATTTTTTAGTCAAATTCTTAGGATCATTTAAGGTTTGCACTATCGCACACCAAGGCATGCCCTTACCCTTTTTCGAAAAGTGTGGTGTGTTCTTAAACGTGCATGAGGTGTGGCACTCCTCAAACACAGGACCTCCATTTAAGGTCCTATCTGAGGCACTGCCCTAGCCAAAGCAAGGCACTTAAAAGTATTCACTTTCACCAGAAAAAGGCATGAGAACGGCGGCACGGCAGAATTCAAACTCGAGACCTCTCGGTCCTGAGCCAAACACTCTGGAGCTGTCCACAGTAAACTGAGAAATGGTCACAGAAAAAAGAACTTTTGGTCCCCGAGTTGCAGCCGCATAGTGTCTTTCCAGGATTTGAACCAACGAAAGACAGGAGCTAATGAGCTACTGTTGCAAACCCTGGAAAGCACGGGCAAACCTACCTCATAGGCCCTATCAGAAGTTGGTGGGGTCACGTGGTCTTTTGGTTACGTGTGCAACGCATGCCGAGTGCGTGCCCTCAGTCGGTTTTTGTCGCAAAATCGCACTTCGGGTACCTTCCGCATCCGTCGGAAATCACCGTCGGAACTTTCCGCTCTCACTCGGGTTCTTCGGGTCACACACGGAACACCGACCCGGGCGCTTCAGCACGGGCGATCCGACAACAATACCTTGGCCTACCGCCCAAGGGCTGACCGCACTCTCGGACCTCTCTCTCATTTAACAAAAGTGGTGTCGACGTGCGGTTTTCGGCATCATATTCGTCACTAATCTACCTACCCGGGAGATTACTGTGATTTTGGACACCGCTTTCGTTTTTATTTTTATATCATCTCAAAGTTGGGACATACAAACATGGCGAACGTACCTTGGAAAGTGACCTTCTTTCAGTGAAATTTCTAGAAACCACACCGACTGACAAAGATGGCGCCTTCCTTTTACGCCGCTCTAACGTTTCCGCATGGAAAACAATTTACGGCGCATGTTTGGACATGTCTGAGAGGCAAAGTTTCGCCGAAATTTTGAATCGGCAAATCGAGCCGCCATTTTCCCAAATGCCGCACATGAGGCGTTTTGTCGTAAATGGACCAGACCAAATTCTGACAGGTGTGTGCCCGTGGAAAGGGCATGCTTCTCTGTCGGGGTTGCACCCCGTCTTTCGGTAGGGAAATAAAACGGGGGTCCCGTGTTCGAGGAGGTGTCTCATTAGCACTTTAAATAGGATAGGAATAAAAGATATTCAACAAAAACTTACAACTCGTCAAGTCTACGAAACGACTGAAAACAAAGATGTGGCACTAACAGTTACTGTATTTTGTCAAAAATCTATGAAAGAGCAAAAGTCAGCAGGTGTCCTTCCTGTTTCAGAAATCGAAATGTCACAGATGAAAACATGGCCGTACCTTGGCGTACTCCTGCGCCAGCCGCTGGTACTTGTTCTGGATATCTCCCGACGCCATTTCGGACTCTCCTTGGTCCAACTGGCCGCCTTAAATTTGTCAAAATGAAAAGTTTTTATTGTTGTGCGATTTTCTTTTCTTTCCCGGTAGCCATCTTGGAAGAGTTAACTCTTACGAAGGGTTTTAGTCAAATCTCTATGTTGGACAAAAAGAATTATTGAAAGCATTACCAATCATCCTTTACAATTCTAAACAAAGGTATATAATTCCATACATGAAAAATCGTTTTCATTTATTTTGATTATATTTACGCGTTAATAGATTGAAATTTTAGAAACAGGTACAATTTGATTTTTAGCACAATGGACTGATCCATTGAGATCCCGTGAAAGTGGGCGTGTCACTCGGTGCACACTGGGAAGGGAAAATGGCTGCGCCCATGTGAGGTGAGCCGGTTCTGTTTTGTGACTTTTGTCGTGTGTTTTTGTACAAATATTCTACGAATAGACATTGCAAGCTCCGTTTCCATGTCCATCTTCCCCTCTTTTTCTTCAAATCGACGCCTGTCCCCATGTCTTTTTTACTCGTATAGTAGCAGACACTTTTTCCCTGTTGTGTTAACAGAATAAATTTGCATTATGTAGGAAGTGGCAGGATAGCTGGAGGGGCTGGTCACAGCATAATCTTATATCAATGTATTTGAGTGATAATATTAATACAGAGCAGAAGTTAATTAGGCTAGACTGTACTAATCCATATTAGTTTTACATTAAGCTGCATTAGTTGGATTACATGTACTTTGGGATAGGTCTAAAAAAAATTGCATACCAATCATATTAAATCTTTTCAGGATCATAACTGGAACCCACAACATTTTTTTCAGGCCTAACAATGATGATTACAATGTTTTTCTCCCCAGACTGTTAATCTCCATCGGAACTACCAAATCTCACCTCCATCAGAAGATGGCCTTTAGACTGCTCACAGTATTTTCCAGGACTTCTCTGATGAAGCCAATGATCTACAGTGAGACGTTTCAAACCTCTGTGTGTAAACAGAAGCACTCTGCAACATGGTGGTGTAACCAGCGGACAGTTTCTTCACTCTTGTCCAACAACAGAAGATTCTACGACTCAAGAAGACAATATCAGACGGATACGAACATTTCCAAGGACGTGACGTTGTATCACTATGAACGGGCGGGTTACTATCGTCGACTGGGCATATTTGGAATTGCGCAGGTGGTGTTCTGGGTGTACCTGGCACACCTGACATATACCACCTGGAGACCGGAAAGACCCGAGGGTAGGGAGAGACAGAAGGACCCAGCGAGGGAGGGTACTGTACCGAAGGAAACCTTCCTCCGCAGACGGCTGGAGAATATGTCTGGGTATGTCACGGGTAACAAGTGGAGGAACGGCATCATAGGACTTTGTCTTGTAGCAGGTTTGTGAACAATTTGCTTTTTTTATCACTTAAAGTGCTTATGACATGTCACCGTAAGTCAACATTTCCTGATAACATTCTGCCACATTCTACGAACAAAGACGTTTGTGCAAATTATACACCCTGCTGATGTTATTCAACATCCAATTTTGCACATCTTACCAGTTTTTGATTCCTGACACCTGCTAATCAAGTTAGTTTCTGCCCGTGATGTCATAGTTAACACGGCAATACCTTGAAACCTAGCACAGACTCATTGTGACTCAGAAACAACACTCTTTATTTCTAAAGCAAATATTATGAAACCTTGCCATTGCTGCATGTACTTAGTGATTGCCAGTTACAGTACCAAGTTCAGCATCGGCTGCCATGTTTACTATGATGTCACAGGTAGAACTTATACGTAACTTGCTTAGCTGGCGGCAAGAATCAAGAGCTAACACTGGATGATTTATTAGATTCTATATTCCATAACATCAGAAGAGAGTGTATTTTACATTATACAAGTGTCTTGTAATGAGGCACTGTTGTATTTTTGTGTCATTGGTGGCATAACGACTTTCAAACATGTCAAAATTTGTTTTTAGGGTGTGTAACACTACTTTTACTATTGATATCCTTGTTGCAAAAATATGTCCATCAAACGTCACATGACAGAGAAACTCCAAGATGAGACCTCTGATTGACAAAGAGTTCGTCTCGAAAGCTTCCCCTAAGCTAATTGAAAGTTGTGTGTATGTTGTTTAAATCTTTGTCAAAAGTATGTCCAAATCATTTTTTCACTCCAGGATCAGCGATTACCTTCCTCTGTTTCGTGTTCCCCTTGAGAGCCGTCAACCGTGTTGTTCTCCAGCGGGGGGGCCAGAACGTCAGGTTCCTGACCTACGCACCCTTCGGCCTGACACGGGCGTTCACCGTCCCCCTGGCACACGTGTCGGCCGCACAGGGCCGAGGGGGGACCCCCTCACAGATTCCTGTGAAGGTCAAGGGTCACAGCTTCTTTTACGTGCTTGACAAACAGGGGAAGATCAGCAACACTCGCCTGTTTGACTTTACTATTGGAGTCAGTAGGACGTTTTAGGACTCAATGGGTTTAAGGCCAGACAAAGAATACTCTTCAGATTACTAGGAACCTAAAATTGTGTTGATGGCAATGCTGATTAAACTGTATTTTTCTAGGTAGTCGTTGACCATTAAATTTTTGCCTTAACTTACAGTTCTACTGATATGCCATCGTATTAAATTATGTTTGAGTACAACATTAAAATTGTTTGATATTCAAAGAATGATCCACTGTGGTTTTTAATGCGGTTAGGCCATGTTGTTCAATTATATGGATGATAACCTCAATTATATGAACCACAGAACTGATGTAAGGGAAAAAAATGTTTGGCCTAAGAAATTGAAACCCAACTGGTTCCCAATAAAATCGAATTGATCAGGAACTTGAGGAAGGTTGAACAAAAAGCACAATTTTGTTATACCTATTGAGGTCACTTAAATGGCGCCAAATGGCAGCTTGCTTCAGCCCCTTGCAATTTAGCCCTGCCTATTGTAAGCTCCTCGCAATTCAGCCCCTGGCTGAAAAGACTGAGTAGTCGGCCCACCCAATAACAATATTCTTTTTTGAGATTAGCATTCTGCGACATTAGCAGCTCAATAATATTGTGCAATTTACAGCATATATTTTGCAGCCTCAAGGTACAATTTTAGTATGTTTGAAAACGACTCGAAAATTAGATGTGTGTATAAAAGTCATCCTTGCAATTTAATCAATGTCCTGATTGTCCCTAAACTCTACATTGACTTCACCCGTCTTTATTTTTCTTGTTACATCTTCAATTTCATTTGCATCATCAAAACTTTTCTAGGTTTATCTGCAACATGACTACATGTTGGTGACCTACCAGTCAGGAAAGAGGGCCATCGAAAACTGCAGTACTCTTAAAACTGTTAGGTGGTGCCTTTTCACCATGTGGCTCACCACCCTGCTGTTGTAGGGCTTCAGCATCAAGTTAGTATTGGTTAGAGGGTTAGGCATATCTTTGGGTGTTGAGATTTTCCATCCTAAAATGGACCATCATGTTACTACCATTGTGCTTGTCAAGTAACACTCATTTGTCGAACTTGAAACTACATGCAACATTGGACTTTCCTTTCAAGACTACAGGGTTAAAATGTAGTGACAATTCTGTTGGTTGATCGTACATTGCAATGCCCTCAAGACTACCATTTTACTACACTGAGTTTAGATTTTATTATAATTAGAAGGTATATCTCACTGGGCTGCAGCTGTTTCTAAAATTCTGAAGAGGCAAATTTGAAAATGGGCATAAACTAGTCACCAATAGGTACAATCATTGCTAATGACATTTTAATGAATTTTAAACATTGCACACTGGTCTTGAATTCAGTGACAATTATACCTAATTTTGGAGCAAAAATTACAATCAAGACACTCTTGATGTAGCCATTTCTTTGTAGAAGTCACATGGTTTACAAGTGTCACATCAGTGTGACCACAAGGGAAATTTGGTGAAATTATAGCAAAGTTTCTGCAAGAATTTGTCAGCAACTGATGTGACCCAAAGAGATACCTGCTTAAACAATGGACCACCTAAAGAAATCACACAGAGACAGGAGTCGAAGAGAACCTTTATTGTCCTTATACATCGCTGTATGCTCCTAGTGCGTAACTATTTGCACTTAGTGCCCAGGCCCGGGACTGCACAAGTAAAACCATCAGTTGCCGACACCACAATGAAGCATTTTATTTCACTGACTCTCACTGTGGAAGAAGAAATAAGAATTTTCTTTCAAAATTCATCACAAAAAACCTTCTGCCCACATTGCTTCGACAATGGTGTTTTAATAAAACGTTGAACCCAGAATTCTGTTTACATTTGAATTTTATTTGAAATTCATTGACTTTGAGTTCTTTCAAGCAGAAGCCTCATGTTTAAAAGAAATGAAATGTAAAAACAATTCATTGTGCTGCAAGAGACTATAAAAATATGATGATAAAACTTGTCAGTTTTCCTTCCTATGTCGCATACAGCATTGCTATCTTTCCTGCCCTTTGGGACAATCATTGGTAGCGGATGTACAGAGACACTGCAACAAGTGCAGTTCTGAAACTTGCCACGTTTTACAGCTACTTTTTCAATAAATAACCCTCATGATAGGGGGAAAGTAGGTCCAACGGGACCCTTAAAACATCCATCTTGTACGAAATATGTTTGGCAGAGAACTTCAGTGTGTTGTGGGGGACACGGGTTCAACGAAACATGGCACGGCACCTCTCTTGACGAACGCCATGGTTTTATCATATCTTGCACAAACAGCATGGTTACTTCATAATCACATCTTTCAGATCAAAATATGTTTGACATACAATTTGATATAGAGTCATTTGTTTGGTTCAATCAATTGCATATGTATAGATTTGTGCCAATTGCAACACAACTTCCCGCGAGTCCACCGCACCATGCCGAAGTTCTACCGCCCTGCAACACAAGCCGAGGGACCAACTAGGGGTGGCAGCAGAGCATGTGGTTTAAACACAACCAACTATCGTCACCATTCCTGACTGCTGCTGCTTTGTTTTTGCTTTCACTTCCACATAGCAGTTCAATTTGGAATCGTCTCCTAAACAGCCCTTTAGAGTATCCGTATCCCCAGGGAGGTGCATGCAACAATCCTAGCCTGCAAGGAAAGGGCTCTCGCCAGCTTGAATTTCTTCTCCATCTTTATTCTCTTTGACCAAAAATTTTTCTGGTCTATGCGTATAAATTTCCACTATTGTCCAATTCCCAAATCAGTATTTGGGCATTGTTTATTAAAATTTTGGTATTTCAATGTCCTTAACCAATTATTTTTGTTCGTCAAGATTAGCACAATAGTTCTGAATCTTTCCACCACACACGGGCAAAATTTTGTCCGGAATGACGGGCACCGGCTACAGCCCTTCTGCGAGGCTTAGGTTTACATTTCATTATAACTTTAAATACAACGTCAGATCAACTTTTTTTTCTGCGATGCACACGATCTCCCCTCCCCCGCCAGTCCCTGGCTTTGTTAATCATGTGATCCAGAAAGAACATGATGAGCCCAAGTCATGTGACCTGGTTAGCCTACAGCTAAAATAAATAATTTTGCTGGGTCGCCTCTGTGGCGACCCTCCACAGGTCCTGCCTTTCAGGAAACCCTGGAATCTAATCTCATTCAAGGTTTTGCATTTTTTGCTTCAATCTCTACATCTTGCTTTGTTTATCGTTGATGATAGCACTGGTATCATACAGTCTTTTTTATGAAAATAATATTGCCATAATGCATCATTACAGTAAGAGGTACAAGACGCAACCCTTCTACCCCGCTGAATGTACAAAATTAGAGTCCTCTACATTATGGTAGCCTATTATTATAACCTCAGAACCAAGATATAAAATAACTTGAACATATTCCCTACTTATTCTACTGTTACCATGTGTTCTTGACTAATCTCATATAACTTAAAGGAGATTCGTCTCCCTTGCTTTAATGGGAGATATGTTACATCGAGAACAAGAAAAATAATCTGCCATGTCTATATTCAAGAATAGATGCTTATTTTTTTTTCCTAGTACATATGACATAGTTCTCTGTCCCTGAACTTAACAATCTGAAAGACCCAAACCTTAAAACTTTGACACTTTCTCCTTACTGGGTAACTCCTGTGTCCAAAACGAGACTTTGGACGACAAGTCAAGTGGAAGCTCTGTTGGTTTTGCCGTTGCCAGTAAAATAGACCCAAGCGATGCCGAACAATTCCCCGATCCTGCCCGTCATATGGCTGCTACAGGTTGATTCTTTTGGCCCCTCAGTTCAGCACTTGCCACCGTTGAAGAGCAAAGTGCGACCACAACCCTGGTTTATATGGCTCATAGTAAAACATATAGGATACTGCATTGCACTCGGCTGTAATGCAGACGTGCTCATGACACGTAACAGAACACCTCTTTGGCCTTCAGCCAATCTTGCTGCTCTTAAACCTCCCAAACTTTTGTCATGGCAATAAAACCAATTTCGTCTTGACCGCCGGCCCTGAAGGCCGGCACGCTCTTGCACACAATTTCTTAAAATGTCTTTTCTACACAGTCTTCTGTACAGGTACCAACTACAGCTCTGATGTGCTGGGACCGTCACAGTCTTCAGCTGATCTTTGCTTGAGGAGGAGTGTCGGAGGATGGGTGATTGGGGTCCTCGGCAGGTTTGGGGGACATGCTGTTCTCGCTGCCCATGGGACTGATTGTTCGTAGGGGGATAATGGAGGCAGTCTTGATGCCCGCCAGGTTGAGCAGAGCGTCTGCCCCCTGCACCAGTTTCAGGTCGTCTTCATCCTCCAAGTTCAGCTCGTGCGGGCGCTTCTTGGGCAGGACGTCACCGCCGCCCGGCTCCTTCTTACCGTACTCGTCCCCGAGGAAGCCGCTATCGCCCAGGCTCTTCCGCAGGACCCGCCCGTCGTGCTCCATCTCCTCGTCGTCGTAATCGCTACTCTCGTCGCTACGGTAACTATCGCTATCGCTGGCGTTCCCGTACTCGTACGGCCCGTCGATGGAGGAGGTAGGTGAGGTGCTGCCTGAGCGGGAACAGGAGTTGGAGCCACGGGAAGAGTTGCAACTGTAGTTGTGGTCCTCACTGGGGCTTTTACTGACGATGGGGTCGCCCAGGGGGCTTCTCCTCCTCCTGTGTCGGTGCCTGTGTCTGTAAGGAACAGAGGAATAGCCAAGATCACTTACAAGCATAGAGAGAGGTGCAACACACACAATCTATCCACAACTAACAGCCACTACGAGGTGGAGGATTGCACGTGTCCGGAGCACGTTGAGCGGAAGTGGGATGGGGAGAGCACGGTTACATGACCGGAACGTCTACACTCTCCGACCCTCACGACACACCACGCCACACAGGATAGGCACACGTGAGCGATTCATGTGACTGCTTTACCTTCGTTTAACCCGTTCTTGTAATTTCCACTTCACATGATGACACCTGAAGAGACATGGCAAGACCCACTCTCAGAAATTCACATGATGGTTCAACAACTTACTTGGGCAAATCCCTACTCAAAGACTGAGTTCTGCCTACATACAATGCAACTACTCGATTAACACTTACACAGCCAGCATTAGCTTAACTTCTATATGATGCAGCAACTGTACCAACCAATTTCACACTCTGCCTAGTAGTTTTGTTTGAAATTTATCTATGCAAAAGCTAGAAGTAATGCTTCAGCTTCCATACATTCAAAAGCACACTTGATATGATGGTGCATCCATGAAATATTGTGGGAATGAAAGAATCCAACATCTTGAATTTTTTTCTCTCTCCCTATTTAAAAAGACTGACACGTACCTGACTTTTCCCTCGGTATGGCCATACGAGTGCTCCCCACCAATGTTTATTGCACCATTGCCCGGCCTGTACAAGTGTGGGGTCCAGGTACGGAAACCTGGCACATTTGGCAAGCTAGCAGGGGTCCAGTGACGCTCTCCTTTCATTCTCACAGCTGTGAGGGTACAAAAGAGGGTAAACGTTATCTTTTGTGAGTGGAGATGAATTAAGCTGTGAGACAGCTGCTGCATTTTCGTAAAGAAGTCATGCTGAAACAAGTATTTATTGAAGAGTTATAACGCATTCCGCAGATATTTATGAATACACAAGAGATACACAGGTGCAAATAACTCTGGGCTCGAAATACCACCTGTATATGCAGATTAGTGCAGGTAAAATTGGAGCTGTGCAGGTATCTCTGGTGTCTACCTGCACTAGTCTATGCACTTGGTTTATACATAAATGATGTAGGTGTATATGGATTGTTATTAGCTGCATTCTTTTGATAAAGTACAAAAGAAAACATAGCAATGGTTCCTGAACAATTTTAGTTTGATTCATACTTCAGAGTGGTGCAGGTAAGATTTGTCCGGTGCAGGTAATTTTCAATGTTTCCTGCACCAGTGCAGGTATGCAGAAAACAGTATATCAAGCCCTGCAACTGTAAAACACGTTTGTATCTTACAAACAGAACACCTACCTTCTGCATGGCTACTAGCACCTCCAGACTTCAGTGTCATCATGGCTTGAGCTGCATCCACTTCTGAATCTGTAACAGAACAACGTCGTTAACATCCGTGGATACTTTTCTCTTTCACCATGTCTGGCCTAACCCTTACATACATGTACACCTTACAGCCAGAAGACAACATGTGCGGGGTCACTTGCATAATCCCTTGAAGTTCCCTCTGAAATGTGCATGGAGAATCCGAGCATAGTTCCTGGACAGTGTTGTAAGGGCACCGCCTGTAACCAGAATGTTAAGCAGCCCCCATAATCAGTCATCCCTCACTCTCCAAGTTGAAAGGTTAGGCAAATGTCAGCCATGGAAGCTTTCCATGGACCATCGAAAGAATGCTTCCTTTCACAACCGCCCCCCTCCCCCAATCACCATACACACAGCCAAGCATGGGGTACAGTTAAGTAAAGATAGGACAATTACCGATAACGTTGATAGCTATTATACTGAGTAGAGAGTTCCTTAGCAAAACCAACAAAGTAGCTTAGTCACCAATGACGATGTAAGCAAGCAGTGCTACCTAGAAGTAGAGCACTAGTGCTGGTCAAACAACTGATTCTTTCTTTATGTACATTTGTAATACAAGTCTCTTAAGCTCTTAAGACGTTTTTGTTCCTTCTAAGAAGCTAACGCAAGGACACTGGAGAAAACTTCGACAAGTTCCTTCTCTAACATATCCACAACATAATCGATACCAATAAATCCACCACCAAGCTGCATAATTCATGCGCAACAAAAAGGGTTTGGGCCACATGATGCAAATCCATTTGTTAACGAGCAAACGTACGACTTAGGATTAGATTTTAATGGTAGAGCTTGCTTTGAGGCACTTTTGCAGCACTACCGTCCGTAAAAACCTCAGTCTATACTATCTTTTTTACGTGCTACCTTTTATTGACTAACTACAGAAGACTATCTATACTTGTCAGACTGTAAACTCCTTTGTAAACATTCTCTGACCAAAAGCTGGACACAATGTCTTGAATGCAGTAAATGGCTGACCTGACCTACCGTATTTCTTCTAATAAACCGCGCACTTTTTTGACATTTCAACTTTGAAGTTGGTGCTTCAGGTCAAAGCCAAAGTCGGGGTGCGCGCTTTATTTAGGGGTTGTCTCAAGAAAAATCACGTAACAAGCCAGAAAGCCAGCGATTACGCCGCGAGGTATAGCGCTGAACATCGATAATTTATGCATTTGTCTTTCGTTTATTATTTACAAGATAACAATGTTAACGTTATATAGACTTAAAATTACGCATGCTTATGTTATTCTTTGTATTAAAACTAATATAGTTGTAATGATATTTATAAGAATGATATTATAAGAATGACTTGAAAAAGAAAAACGGAGACAATCGTCCGACTTTTTGCAGCGTGCTGGGGCTGGCATAATTTGTTAGTTATGTTACAAATATTTTATCCCCGAGGCATCACGCGGCTGCACGCCGGCACATCGTGTATTATCCACGAGCATGACCCAAAACATAATTGCTATGATCAGAAAATGTTGCAGGGTTCTTCTTTGCAGGAGTTTTGTTTTTGTGTGACGAGAAAAATGCGACATTATAATTTTTCGGGGTGTTTGGAAACCCACGCTAAGTTTCAGCACACTTACGGCTGCATCGAAACCCAAAATTACGCTAGAGACACCATAAATTCACATATAAAAGCATGTTTCCACGGAAGGTTCTTTGTATTATGCATATCTTAACTAGAATGGTGCAATGTAATCGTTGAAAATAGCGTTCTTTTGCGTTTCAAAAATGTAACTCTGATAATCAAAATGGCGGCAAGCTAGCTGCAAGCCGCGGGAAAGCTCCCATGATGCACCGCTGCAACCAATCAGAGCGCGAGATCGCCGGGGATTCCCCGTCATTAGTATTCAGTTGTTGTTGTTGTGGTGGCTTCAACCAATCAGAGATGCGTATTTCCGATCCTGCAGACGCCGCGTTTCGTGCCGCGCTGTCCAAAAGTACGTATTTCTCGGGAAGAACAGCGGGCCACGATGTTTTATTATGACAGTAAATGTGTTTTTTTTTAGTTTATCATCGAAAAGCCCGGTAAAATTTAACGTTTTGATGTCTGCTCACTCGATATAATGGCATCTTGTAGCATGAAAATTCTCATCGCGCTGCGTGAGCAAGCCGCCGATAAATTATTGGTAGAGTGAATTTTCTCTACGTAACTTTACAAGTGCGGTGCCGATCCAGAAATTGTATCATTTTTCTAAAAGTTTCATAGGAAATTAGGCGAATAAACATCAAAGGGTGCTGCGCTATATGAGGGCGCGGCCAAGTTTTGAGGGTAACGTTACCCCCGGTGCGATCGTCAGCAAAAATTAGGTGCGCGGATTATTGAGGGGTTTCCCTTGACTATCTCAGCTTGCGTGTAAGGGCACACGATGAGCCCCAAATCGGGGGTGCGCATTTTATTTGGGGTGCGCGGTTTAATGAAAGAAATACGGTACTGATCTTTTGTACCTCCCAGTTAGAACTTAATCCTTATTTGCTGTACAAAGTGTGCGGCGGGGATCCAAAGACCTAGTCTCAGAGGTTACGTGATGACCAGGCTCTAACAAGCGATTCCTCCCATGGACAAATATTGTTTCACGGCCATATCTGCAAATATGCACAACCCTACTCGGACATCAAGGCATGGATACAGACCCTTACCCTAGTTTTAGACATTTGATGATTTTGTTGGTCTGATTGAGAGGGAGCTTCCGGCTTCAAAAACAGAAATGCACATCACCGATAACAGTCGTGCCTACCAAAATTCAACAACTTGCTGTAAATTCGGACATTTTGGTGGTGGTACTACGTTCAAAGTTTTAGCAGCTATGCACTTGTATAGTAAGACTGTGTACTAATTATGTCTGGAGGCAGCTGATACGGTGACAAGGTACGAATTCTAACAAGGCGCATTTGAACACCGGTACTGTAGCACATGTATATACATCAGTGACAGTTGATCACACCAGCACTGCCAAAAGCGACTGGTCGATCTGTATGTAGTACCTTTGCCGAGTCACCATAGCTTGGTTTCCAACTTGCTATCCGGTATTTCCCTGTGACTGTAGCTCAACTATTATTTCAACCAGAACACAAAACCACCACGAACACCATTTTCTCCCTACCATGAAATTAAATCCCTGCAAACTTAATGCATTTCCAGTATTCATTGTATATGTTTTATGAGAACATGTCCAGCATAGGCTATATGTGATGCAGAAAGAGCCCCACTCCCAGAATTTTTTTTTAAATCAGACAAAAGAAACAAGGACTGACCTTGGAAGATACTGGCACCAACTGGAAAAGAAAAAAAAGTTTGGGAAAATAAAAATAAAAAATAAGAAAAACAGCTGGGTATGTTGCAGATTATAAGACCAACGTCTTAACGAATCCAAAGCAATATCTCATATTTATATCATGATTGTGGAGTTTCATGTTGCCATTTTTATGCATAAAATATATCATCCACAGGTCACTTCCTTGATACAAAATATTTCTGAGATTATGACTTACAATTCATAATTTAGTCTAATATTATATTACGCTGAATAAATGTTTTATCAAAAAAACATGCCAGTTGCATTATTCCTGAAAGTATGACAGGTCCCACTCTAAAACCTACTACTGTATTCCAGGCATTATTAGATATAGACATCACATATTGAAGTTGATGGTTAGAAAGCCTTTAGTCAGAGGGTTAGGTAGTAAACGACACCTGACAGCATGGCTTCTGTTATACATGTTATTCCCCGCAGCACATTTTTATTACAAGCCCCGCTCAGTATGCCGGCAGCGTGCGATGAAAGGCCCATCACTATGACAACGAGATGCAGAAACTGCTCGTTATAGCAGAAATTTAATCCACTTTGGAGATTACGGGTCACGTAGCAGGGGGAAGTCACGGGAGGCAGACACCGAGGGAGCTGGGAAAACTGTCGGGACTGATTGCATATTCACAAACCACCAGCAAATCAGCTTCCCAAACATGTTAGATCTAAATGCCACAGCCACATACCCGCTAGCACACCAACAACATCACAGGCCGCAAACGCTGCGTTTATGCTATCAGGTTCCCTTCTCCTCTGCACTAGCTACATGCTTATTTTGCAGGCAATGGCTAGAATCCATTAGTTGCAGGTCATGCCTGTTAGTTTTGCTGCTACAGCTATTTACCTACAGAGCAGAACATTACTACGCCACCCTCATCTAACCACCATTCCTTCAACAGTATGAGGAATCGTCTATTCGACATCTCTATCTTTGTCCAAGCAGAAAACTATGGTATACTCTAAGTGTAAGTGATGTAAAGGAAATTCAGTTCAATTTACAACAATCTATGGAATACTGTAAGTATAACTATAAGTAATGTTGAGGAAATTGAGTTCAATCCACAACAATCTACAAATGCATCACAATTAAGTATGTATTGTCTACCTCTCTAGTATGTACACTAAGAAGAATATATAGTCTCTTCTATGTATATTATGTGCAATAATATAGGACCATGACAGTCAGCACTTGTTCCATTAATTATTGCTAAGCTATATGCCACGTAAAAAATAGAGACATCGTATTGTAATAAATTACCACAAAAAACAGAAAGCAAGTGTCTTTGCAATAATGAGTGCATCCATTAGAATAGACGTGTTAAAGTTCACAATCTAGAATCTGAAGTCAGCTTTTGTGTTCTAGGCCATGTCAGCGATTCATTACTTGGGCCTTGTCACAAACTGTCTCATGGGTCAACAACTAGGAGAAGAGGTCAAATCTACATGTAGTCTGGAAGTAAACTGTCTAATTGTGCCCCCCTCCCCCTTCTGAGATCAGGTTTTCTGCAAACATACCTCCACAAGAAAAACCTACAATTGGCCATTTGCATCTTAGCTGATTTCCGAGGGAAAACATTTTCTATAAGAAATTTCAATAATGGTAAAAGGTAGAAGCACTGAAGTTCATACTATGAAATTTGGATATATAATACATATCATTTTTGCCATATTCACAGAAAAGTTTATCTTTGAGGTAAAAAATGGCTTTTATGAAGTATATAGCGGAGTAGGTGGACTTGGAAAATATGCTTTTTGCGGAAGAAAATGTCAACGACCTCTTTCGTAACATGCGTAAGTGAAGGGTCCCTATGTTAAAGAATAAACTACCTGCAATCAAACAGAACCCGGAACCAAAAATATCTCTCTTACTGGCTTCCCACAGATGATGCTGACGCACGCAGAAATTGAATCTCTCCCCCTTAACGCCCTCTTTCAAACAACGCTAATCCAGAAGCACATAACTACACTACGTTAGTGCTATAAAAAAATCAACTTTCCAAGAAATCTCACGCTGATACGGCCTCCTAAGGGCAGCTGATACTTCTCTCTACTCATGTGTTGACGCAAGTGCGACGTCAGATGAAAAGTCTCCCCACAGAAGTTGTGTTGGCTGCAAAATTAGGTTACCCGAGGAGGCCGTACCAGCTTGAGATAGCAAAGGTGTAGGCTTTGTGTTGAGCACATTATGTTTGTATGGATCAATGGCTGACTAAACAGGTGGTAATACCTGGATCAATGTTCTCCGGTGTAGACAGCCTCTGAAATGGGTAGGCTTGGGGATGATACCCTGAAACAAACATAACACTTGTTAGGTTAACCATGCGGACAAGATTGGTACATTCTGTGACATTCTTCACATTCTCTGACAAAAATTTGGTTATCTCAGGACAGTTTTTAATCTGTATGCATCAAAGATATAAACAGAAGAACCTGAAACTATGTCAAAGATCATGTTGGCATTGTATCAAGTTCAGTGACCCAACCATTAACCCGTATATTGATTGTTCTATCAATGTGGCCAAGGATGTAATGGACACAGCATTAGTCTGAATGTTGAAAATATTCCTACATCTAACTTTCTATATTGCAGATAGCTTTTATAGTGGGGGGAGGGTTCACTACTGGAATAGGGGTCAAATCATTCAATAATTCTTCTGTTCTTTGTAAAACAATTTTTTCTCAATAAAAGTATGCCCTTGAAAATTCAAAAGGTGCTGCAAGTTGTTGCCATAGGTGTGTACTTAATTTGAGTTTATTGAACGGATATATGGAAAAGGGAAATCGAGAGCAAGATGATGCGACAGTTTTATGATGGATGCTAATCCTCTTTTTCGGTGGGTAGGGATTTTCTTTCTTATTTATCTTTTTTTTAATGCTCGATTTCAGCCGAGACGATCCTAAAAATACTGGTAATTTCAACATCATATTCTAGTTATGCAGAATGATTATTATACCCATTGCATCTGTTGTACAAGGCTTCAATTTTCTATTTCTACTGAAATGAGAACACATTGGAAAAAGGTTTTATAATGTTTTTGTCATTTGAATATGTCAGATGAAAAATTTTATGTCCCTCGCCAATGCTACCAATCAACCCAAAATAAAACTGGGTTAGGCAAGTTTTGGCTAAGGGTCATTCGGAAACAAAACACAGAAATGTGGGTGTTGTTGCCTGTAATTCCAGGTCTAAACCACCCCAGCTGTTACCTAGTTACTCTGACAACTGGAAAATGATACCCAGACACACCATGAAGTAGATAATCAACCCATTACTGCTCCATAATGCCTACCCTTACAAAAATCAATACATAAAATCCCAGGACACCATCTGTGTGCTGCACTTTGGCAGCCAGAATTTTGTAACTGCCCTCTGTATCACCTCTCAGGCTGATCTAGGCTTGACCCTGGACTTTTATCTAATACAGCCTTCCTGCGTCACATCACTCAATTAGTAAACGATATCAACAACTGGAAATTACATGATAGCATTTTCCATGACGACAAATTCTATCAACCAACCTATCCAGCAGAAAACAATTCCGTCAGCTAACGATTTAGTAACGAGAAGAAATTGAATGCTTTGGAAAACATGTCCACTTTTAGGTGTGCACAGTTCTGGTGCGTAGCTGCAGTTAAAACGTGCCTAAGGCAAAGAAAAACACTTGGCGAGTCTAAATAGCTGCTGAATACAGGATCTTGTCGAGCTATTCACACCCAAAGTGGACACAATGTGGCCAGGACAAACAAGCCAGAAAATCAAAACTACTGACCGGCGTATGTCAATAGCTACACGCCACCAAACAGTCCTGTAACCAATCAAACAACACCGCTATCCTGTATCACCCCATCTTTGTTCGGCCGGACAGTTTACAATCGCCATGGAAACAGTGTACATATCGCCGTGGTGACAGACTCGGTGGGCATGGCTACGGAGACACACTTCCTTGTCAGGTGCCCCTGCAAAGAGACCTCATGCATACAGCCTCCATGTCTTTGAACTCCTTTCAAGCATGGCGACTAAAACGACCACATTATGACTTGAGACAAATATACTCTCATGCCACTCTTACTTAACCCTCACAGAAAGCATACAACATTTTACAGCCATGAATTTCCACAAAGTAAACGTTTTCTTCAATTTTTTGACACCGTTTTCCCAAATGCGACGGACAATACACCGACGTCACAGCTTGTGCTAAACTTTCATCCATTGTAAACCACACCTTTCTAATAGAGTCCAGTGGGATTAATCACGACAATATAAAAGGCACCTGCACCATATGGTAGTTGTGTAGGCACAGCCTAGATAATGGAGTCCTTCAGACTACTTTTCAAGATTGAATCTATTCCACATGCCCAACACCATAGAGACCCAACAAAAACACTGGTCTCTCTGGCCAACAGGTAAATATTGGGCCCCTTGGTTTGATAAAGATCCTTTTTAACTCGTGAATAATTACACCATTGCAGGGGCACTTTCAAACATCAAGAGGTTTGGGAAACTGGGCAAGTACAAAATATTTGGCAATGGATCAACTATTCGCAAATTTCAGATGACCTGGAAACCAGAGAAAACCATGTCCTGTCCAACAATTTTTTATCAGTTATGATTTACCCTTCAAAAATAAAATGAAGGTTGCAGAGTACCATATTTGTAAACAAACCCCAAAACTTTAAACTCCAATTTTTGAGCGATATAAGAAACAAGAAGGAAATGTATATGGGGGTTCTACAATGAATTCAGGAGGAGTATAAATTCTATGTGAAACATTCAACTTTCTTCCTAAGCAACAATTTGATGTTGTAGTACTATAGTACGTCATGTTAAACAGTGAGTTATTGGACAAGATGACTGAGAAGCTTGCATACACCTGACCTTTATAAAAGATTACATCAAAGTTGACACAACAAGCAAACATGGGCCAGACCTTTTTCTTTTCTTTCACAGTCGATAGGCTTCCTTGCCGCAATGTTGTTAGGTATTCATTGCATTCCTTACCTGTATGAATTGCCAATGCCACTCAGGGAGTTCTATAAAATGTCCTTGCTAAATTTGTAAAAATGCCAATGACATTGTCGCTACAAACTTGTATAAATGCTACTGACGTTGTCTCTAAAAACTTGTGAAAACACCTACAAAATAGTTCTGAATCAGTGAATAGAAGAACTGTTGTCCACAAAAACAGTATGTATAGTTTTGCATCCTTTCTATAACTGTAGCACCACATTGCTCTTGTTTTTCCCCCATGCGTCCGTGCAATAATCTCAAGTATGCACTTCAACGTTAGCAACAATTTGCAGCACCTTTTGAATCTTTAAACAAATATTTCAGTTTATTTGAGAAAATGTAGTAATAAGACAAAAACCTTCAGTAACAAGTTTGCTTTCATTCTGCAACAGTACCAGCTTTCAGTCTAGTATCAGGATGTTGACATGTTTACATAAACAAATCTGGGAATACGCCAGTGATGACCCTTAACTCTGCCACGTTTTCCTCCTGTTTGTATTTTCACACCATGTGATCAAAAATGTTTCTCATCTTTACCACAATGAAATCTCGCTTTTTTTAACTTTTACTCTTAGTTTCTTTAACTGTACCAGAGAAAATAAACAATTTAGTATGATCTACACCACTTTGTATCTAGATCTGGCATTCTCTCCATTTGTCAAACAAAAATATGGTTTGTACTATTGTAGTTGTAAGAATTGCACACATACCTGCAGCTCCATTGTTGCTGATGTATAGCCCTGTTGGGTATGGGCCCGTCCTGCAAGACCACACAAGACAACAAACATGTCAGCAAGAAAACTTCCTAACGCCTATGCCCCAAGGGCGAATCTACACAACTCTTGTTTTCTTCAACCAAAATGTCCATACAATACATTCAAGGATATGTTAACATTTGGAATGTACTGCTTTCAATGTTAATTTTGCAGCAATGTTAACATACTATGGCATATCCAACTTCAAACAACTTACGAGGAACTGCGGAACCTATAGTCTATTGTTGACTCTTTTGATTACATTATGTAACAATACAGACAACACCTGTTCCCTTTGAAACTTGCGTTCTTTCCATTTTTACGTGTTCTTTCTTCTTCTATGCATTCTTTCCTTATTCTTGGTTCAACCTGACACTATATGGTACATACACTGTCCAACATGTTGTAAAATCAAATCAATTCCGTTCCTTGATTAAAAGTGGGATCTTTCTTTCCTGAAACCTAATCCATGAACAGACATAAAGAAGAATTGGGTGGGGATAAATGCCCTATGTTTACCAAGTCTGGCTTGAGTGATTGATTGATTGATTAACAGCACTTGTACTGTACAAGTAGTGTCCTACAGTTAGTTAACTGATAGCTTTCAAAAAGACAATTTTTAATCTTCCTCTCCCTAGCTATGCTGGTTTACACTATTACAGCCTTTATCATACCGTTGTCACTTGAACCCCCATTCCTTTAAAAACTTTCCGAAACATCTCTGCAATTTTCAGAGCATGATGCGCTCTTTGAGAGTTATGTAATTAGCTTTCTGGTGCTTTTAGGGGAGGTATTTTCAGGGCGCATTCTTCTGGATGGATATGGCAACTGACATGACAAGACAATACCCATCTCTTGCCTGCAGGCGTGTTTATACAGAGACAGTTTACACGCTTTTCTGCAGATGAAAAAACGCACAAGCTTTCAAACAAAAACTCACCCCAAACTAGACTAAAACAATGTACTTCACGAAATAGAGGGTAGAATGCAAATTAAATTGACAACTTTTTTTTCAGGCTTAAAAGACGCTGTTTAACTCTAATACAGAAAAAGACTTCTTATAATATTTTCATGATATTCAACCTCAACAAAGAAGCATAATAAAGAGGAGTGTTATTACTTTTCAGAGGTCATTGGGTCACCTATCTAGAATTTATCTTCAGTATTTTCTAATACACAGCAATAGCAAATTTATTGATAATACCAAACAACTAACATACAAAGAGCTTGTCTACATAATGCTTTGGCCGGTAGCCCATATTTCAGTACCTACTGAATACTGTCATACCCTCTTGAAATACTTGAGTGGTGGGAACCCCATTTGACTTGTCACCTTTGACCCTGGTACTGAATAACATGAAAGCAAATGCCAGCCTTCACACCCAGAGGGCAATGCACTGTAATAATTTCTAACCTCTTTGTCAAGACGTTGCTTACAAGTAAATGTTGATGACATAATGATATATCATCATCTGTTTGATGATATAATGATATATTCTTTTACGTCAAAATCTTTAAGGGTTCAGACAGAAAAAAATACTCACTTCGCACCAGCATGACACTGGCTCTGTGCTACAAACTCAAAATCTTGAAGTTCCATTTAAATTGCACGCTGTTTCCGCAATCGTCAGTAAGACACAATTTACTATTTGGAAATGCCAAACTGCATTTAATGCGGAGCATTTAGCCACTTATAAAAAGGCATGTGCCCTAAATTAGTAGTTCTTTCCCATCCTTCCAAATGGCCAGGCCCAAAAGCAGCACTAGTGGATGCCTCAAATGGTGCGAAGAAATCAATACAGAATATAGCCCAACATTTTCCCAATCAATATGCTGGCAGCGAGAGGAAAGCGTGCGTGGGTTTCGCAAAACGACACGATAGCGGCGAAGAATCGTCACACACTAAGCTAGAATAGACACCATACTAATACATCGGAATGGGAGTCATTATATCATAAACCATGTATTTGATTGAATGATTCATATGGTATCTAAAAATAAGTCATTTATCCAAATTTGTGATCAATATAATAGGGTGAAGCACCATATTTGAGTCCTAAGACCTATACTGAATTAACAAACATGACAGGTCAGAATTAAACTGCACAGAGTGTGACCATGTTGGTGACCATGTTGGAATGTGAGGGACTCACCCCGAGTGTGGCAGCTGTTGTGGGGAGGGGGGCGGTGTGGTGAAGATGTGGTGGTACGGGTGGATGGGTGTCTTCTTCAGCGCCTGCAGTAGGTTGGGTCTGTAGGCTGGGTCGATCATCCATAACGATCCCTTCCCAATGCTCTGTAAAAGATTTAACAGACAGTCCAGTTAGTAAAATATACAAATTACGGTGCACTTCTTCTGTTGTTGTACTGCATACCTGTACACAAGAGTCAAACTCGTTCAATTAAAAAATAAATCACCTAAACATCAGGAACCTTTTACAGACTTGCAAAACCTTTCCCTGACTCATAGCCTGCCTTTTCTTCTAAACGATCGAACCTTCCATAGATTGTGAAATTTGTGCTGGAAAAAGCTGTTTTGAGTTTTCTATTGCATTGGGCTTTTGTGTTTATTACTGGATATATATAATTTTTTGCCAACATGCAATTTGAAATGTAAAACCCCAAAAAAATATTTCTCGTAAACATACAACAGAGAGTAGTACACAATAGCATATGTAACTTAAAGTAAGCCAAATTAGTTGCTAAAAATTTACATTTCATTCAGAATTCCTGAAGCTATCATAACTGACATAATTCTTGGCTCCACAGTGCTGCCTGGAATCTACAATCCAGAAATGTTTCCACAGCAGTGCTTTTTAAGAAAGTCAGTCCTTGGATTTAAACTAAGTTAATCCCTGCTGTCGGCTACCCGAGTTAATCACTATTGGCAGATGATTTCTTAAGCAGATAATTTCGTTGGCTTCTGGTAAACAAAGCTGATGTGGTTTCTTACCTTACCTGCTGTCACAAATACAGTAAGACAACCTTTCCTTTTCAAACAAAGTTGGACTTACAAACTTCTTAACATGCTAATGCTATAATGAACCTGCACAAACTGTTAAGCTTGTGTTTCAAAATAACATAATACAATGCAATTAGTGGTTACCTAAAAAGTAGATTATGTACAGGAGGTGGATTAAAGTAATTGAATGTTTGACAGAAAGGAAAACAATGTTGCCCCCCCCCCTTATTCAACCAAAGTATTTTCTTCCACACAATGCTATGTGCTTGTATAACAGACCAGAACTTGACTTCTAAAAATGTTTAAACTGACTTAACCTGGTTGACTACTGTATAAAGTTTTGCATGTACAATTTTTCAAACAGCATGTAACATTCATGCCATCGTGCAAAAGTATTTCTGATTTGCCATGGATTTAGGTCTGGACCTGAACATGAATTGGTAACCTGAACCTAGTATTACGGCCGTGTGGCTCGTTGGATACACCCAATCCCTTGATCTCGAAGTTAAGCAACGCATAGCCCGGTCAGTTCTTGGATGGGAGGCCACACAAGGACCATCGAATGCTGTAGCCTGACCAAAAAATTCCACGAAATCATTTTCCGGGAGAGACGTAAAACTGAGGTCCCGTGCTCGAGGAGGTGCCTCGACCACGTTAATCAGCCTCATTACTCAACACATTGGGTATATACTGGCTGCAAATACACCCGATATTATTATTATCATTATCATTATTACAGAAGTCTCACATTGGGTACATACTGTCTTGACTTCAAAACTACAAACTCTGGTACTTCTTGATATAAAATTGTGCTGAATAATTGATACATCAAAAGTGCCTAATCTCCTTATACAGCATTAGCTTCTGCACAACAGGATGTGGTACGTTCCTTGGGACAGACACTCTGACCTCCAATATAGTTATCCTGCTTTTCTGGCATTTAGGGCTTCTAATTTGGGTGCAATCCAAGACATTCACTATGTTTTTTGGGTGTTCGCCAGATGTCAATAATGTAAACATTTGAGGCGTTCACAAAACATGGGAGGGCAAAAATCAGTATTTCTACACAGTTCATTTTGAAAGTGAAAAACGTAGGCAAAGACAAGAAACAATAGTAGTTGTAATAGACTTTTTTTACTGTTCTGTCAGTACTATCGCAAATAAAACATGCACAGGATTTGTTTACACTGTCTTCCTTGTTGGGACACAGTTTTGGGTTTCATTTTAGTGACTGCCAACAAAGTGCGCTACAAAAAAAACACACCTAAGGTATCTAATTGTAAATCAACACTCCTTCTCACCTAACCTTGCTACTCCCCACCCTTTTGAAGATGTCCTTGCCAAGACATGATGAAGTTGTTTTTGTCTAGCTTGCAATCCGTCTACAAACAGCCAAAGATCTTTTTTCAGTCTAACAGCTTTAAATGCCAGATATTCCGCAGTTATAACATCCAGTCCCTAAAAACCAAACATGGAGCATACCAAGTGAACCTTGTACTTTCTCTTGTGACCTTAAAAATAGAGAACAAGCAAGACCCTTGTTTCGGTGGGGTCAAAAACCTCAGTAACAATGGGCAACAAGTATCCATTTCGACACCGCAAAGCTATCATTTAACCTGAGTGGTCTCACGAAGACACTGTTACAGTAGATATAGCTGTTGTCTAAACCCTTATCTAGACTGTGATTGTCTATCTTTTTCCCATGGATTTTTCTGGTGATAACTTTGTGGTGGGTAATCATACCACACCCAACTTATAGGTAGTCCTTGGGCTTGTTGCAAGACAACACTCTCTTGCAACCTTGCGACATCAATTCCAGTATACATGATCTCACGTTACTATGAATAAGGGCGTTAAAATATAGCCTTTTTGTACATGCCCAGTTTTTTGTCAGATACAGAGCACTGTCCAATATTTCCAATACGAAACCATCATACTGTTACAAAATAAACCTAGAACTTTTCATTTGGTAGTGTTTGCCAAATAAGCATACCAAGTTGGAGTATCCTGTTCCCGAGAGATAGCACGCTGTAATAACAAACAATGGGACGACGTATTTTCTTAGGACTTTTGCTGTTTGTTTCAGACTACGCCTCTTACGTTTGAAATGCCCGCTATTATCTAAATATATTACTTTATCTACCTCTCATACCCATGTCCCTCAATTTTGGAAGTATAGTTTAGTAACAACTAAATCTGTATCAGATCTATTTTTGGTGAGAAAATACGAAGTGCCCTTGCCACTTGAGTTCTGTACTTTCAAGTTAACTCCCACGAATATCTTCTTCTTCAGGCAAGTGTATGTCAACTTCAAACTGTCATCCTGTCCTGACTCCTCTGCCCCCTGGCACACATGATGTTGTCCGACCGTGCCACGTTGCACCCACATAATTGGCACCTTTGCCGTTGCCATAGCAACAGGATGCCACGACCTTCTCCGTCACCCTGACCCTCCCAGCGTTTGCTGGCGCCCCTGTTCCGGGCCTCCACTCCAAACCCTCCTGATTTATAGTCTCACCCTATGTAAACCCTTTCCTAGAGGTTATCTATTCCCTACAATGGAAGGTTAACAAACGTCTGGAGGAGGCCCCAGATATTGGCCGACTGTTTGTCTGGTGCTGACCTTCCCCACTCAGAGGGTTCACCTTTCATCAACAAGCTTAGTTTTACTCACTTACAAGTAGGAACTGGACTCATGCACACTGGACATTCAAATATATCTTATAACCTGAAACCATGGACCATAGAACCAAGGAAACCTTGCTGAAACATCAGTTTCACGATCGTTTGCTCACAACATTTCAGATAAAAATTTTGGCTATCACACCAGAATGTCAGTGACGACAGGAATTTATGACGCTGTGTCCGAAATCATTTTCAAACATGAAAACACTCTTGTATGATGAAAGAAAACACTTCATCTTCACACCATGCGCATCAAAACTCAAGATCAGATAAGCCGGCAGCCATCTTAGAAGCAAATAACTACAAAATTAGTAATTAAAAACCAATTTTTGTAAAGTGCGATTACGTGATTTCACGAGCGACTTGAGAAGAGCACAAACATCATTACCTACGCGTTTCGGTACATTAATGAGACCATTGAGACACTCGACTGAAATTTCCAACTGAAAATCATCTCTGTGGGATTGCATGCGTGCTTGAGAGCATTTTATTTTTCTCGAGGACAGCTCTCTGAAAGATAGAGGCTGATTTTGTTTACATGTCTGAGTCCAAGCCTGGGAACTGTTAGTCTAAACATGACTAACTAGCTATGCATTGATCCTTGGGACAAGCTGAGGGCTGGGCAAACAACCACCATCTGCAAGGAGATGTTAGGAGACATCTGATCCCACCTGGTAGGGAAATTTACTGGGGAGTTCACAAGGCCACTGGCTTGGATAGCAGCCAGGTTACCTCCATGCCTGTCAAAGTCTGGTGTAAAAACTGTGGTCATTATTAGGTAAACCTGTAATGGCATCAAAATAGCAGACCAACAGTGTTTGTCAGGACTTCTAAATGTTTTAAATTCAACCATTTTCGTGACATGTTTTTGTTTGGTTGCTCTAACCACGAAGTCAAACAAAAAAGCCGTATCTCACAAAAGACACCCAACAATTATGGCATCAAACGCGAGTAAATCGACTATGTCAGACTGACGGAAGACATTTTTGCCTGCGGCAATTTAACGGCTGGAAAAAGATAGAACGCCGAACAATGACATGCCTATTCTCGGAGACAATCCGACAGACTTTACAAAAATCCGCCGTAACCCCCACGAGATCTCTGGACTCTTGACGCGAATGTCAGTTGACAGTCTGGGCTGTAACTGCGTCAAACTGGTGTGTCATTAACGTCAAATTCTATTCACCTTTAAAACTGTCACTTCTGTCCAGTAGCTCAACACTGTCATTATAAAAGATAGATTACTGACTAATTAACACAGCAGGTTTAAGCAAAACCACAACGATAACACTTACCTTCAATCAACACAACCTTTTACAATACAATAAAATAAAAAAGGCACACACTAGACTCACCTGCCCTTTTTCCTTTTCCACTTTCTTGAAGCACTTATTCAGGGATAGGTTGTGCCTAACAGAATTTTTCCACCCCGTCGGTGCGTTCACAAAATAGGGAAAGTGCTCCAGAATCCAGTTGTAGATTTCCTTGACTGGCAGTCTCTTACTTGGCGAGTCCTCTATAGCCATGAATATTAGACAACTGAAGGAGTAGGGAGGTTTGCTATTTCTGTGCTGGTGCGCGTCGTACGGTATGTCCGCCGGGGTGGGCAGCGACGCCGTGGTGTGGTTGCTGGGTTTGAGGGGGCTCATGGTCCCCCCCATCTCTCTGGTGGGGCTGCCACACAGGCCGCCTCCCGTTTCCACATTTACAGACTTCAGCACGTCGCTGCTGTGAAGCCAGTTCAAGTTTGTCAGTTCGTCGTCGTCGATTGCACCTTTCTCTAACGAGATCGCGGGAAAGCAGCTCATGTTCAAGTCCAGGTCGGGGTTCTGTAGCGCCTGGGCGAGGGTCGTGCTCGGGCAGCTCTGACTTAGAGCGCTGCCTTCCAGGGCTCGCCGGATGATGGACCCTTCTGGCTTGCGATCCGGTGGCATGTCTGCTCGTGTTTACTGTCTGTCACCTGAGGGAACAAGAGAAAACACCATGAATTATGCATCCCACAATCAACCGCCGCGCTGATTAGCAAATGAGAACCTGACGGTGGCGTCACCGCCATGGCAACGGCCGGCGTGGCTTCATCAATTACCATGCCAACGGTGGGTGGGACAAGATAACTCAAGTGCTAAGTATGCCTTTCCTTTCACGGATGAATCCTTGAATCGTTGACCTATGATTCCAAATTGTGTAATGGCTGTGTGACGCACCTACAGTTGCGTACCAGCCTCTGGCTACTAGAAAGACAGGAACAACCGGGATAGAGAGGGACTACACAATACAGAATGGAAGCCCCACAATGTAAACAACCTTGTAGTTTATTTACACTTCTACCAAGGCCCCAAAACCTTGTCACTTCAGAAGCAATTCAGAAGGTTACTCAAATAGGAATTGTTATCCTCTCAGTCAAGGAGAGGAAAACGCAAAATATACGAAGAGCTAAGAAATGTGAGAGCGCTGAGTGAGAGGCCATTTCAGGCTGTGTGTAGACCACACGAAGCTCATGCCCGCATGGGCTGACTGCACGTTACTTAAGTTTCATCTGCCTGACTGAGCACGCAAGTGTGCTCGCTGTAATACCCAGAACAAAGCTTCCCATGGCTCAAATGTCCGCAGACAGAGCGGCCACATGTTGCGGTGCATAATTCACTCATGTTTACATCAGCTATTAGAATACATGGACGTTACTACAGCATGGAACTCGACAATACGCACATGTTTCACTCAGGTGGTGACAGTACTTCAACATAGAAAACAGCATCATTAGCCACCCACTCCTTTGTCTACTATGTGCATAGTATCAACCTACATATCAAAGAATGCTTCAACAATAACATTTCCCACAGAATCAACAGTTTGAATAAGCTAACGCCAGCTTTAAGTCAGGAATCACTGACGTCGGCAGTCAAATCACATTGCCCAAATTCCTTCATGCATTGTCTTTAGTAGGGTTGTTCCCAGCTTTAATTCTTTTTCCAGTCCAATTCATTGTTTAGAACTATAGTTTCCATGTATCATTTTGAGCTTACTGAAAGTAAAATACATTTTCGTCAATTTCATGTCATGAAGTTCCGATTTTTTCAGATGGACGGGAATGAAATTTTTGTCCGTTTCGACAAGAAAATTTCTGTCCCAGGACTGTTGGACAGGTCCTAGACTAGAAACTGAGTGTCTATTGCAATAAAAACTTCTCTTAGCATCTGGTATTTGTCAAATTTTTTTTTATAAGTTAAACTCAATGCCAAGCTAAAACTGCCTTAGAAACCCGAACCAGTTTGATAAAACCAGGATCAAACAAACCTATCTGGATAATCTTAACTGGGTTAGAGACAGCACATATAGCGGAATTTGCGGTACTTTAGCTAGAGTGTAGTGGTCAAGGGTGACAAAGTCTACAGAAGCCAACTACAGAACAAACAGCACAAGTCAACTTCAATGGGAAAAGCTAACAACCCACACAGCTGGCCAGGATTTGCATTAGACATTGTTTTACATCACTTGTGTTGGTCTGTGTGACGTACTTGCAATGGAGGAGTTAATACTGTTGAAGTTATTGCTTTCTAGCTGCTACTTCAGTGGCATTTATGTTCCAACTTACAAAACATCAACTGGGCACAGAACCAACTTTGATCAAAAAGTGAGTACATTAATTCTCATTCAGTACTCTTTTCTGGCCCCTTTCATAGAAGAAAGTTCTTCAACCATTAAATGCAATGGTGGAACATATATCTAAAGTCCACCAGTCATAATCATTACTATGGGCCTTAATAAAAGTAACTTGAGAAAAATTAGGATACCACTGGCAAGTCTTGAACTTATCAACCACAGGTACAATGTACAAAGATAATCTTTTTCTATACAAGACATGAATAGGGAAGAACGTTTTTTCTCCAGATGTACAATACAACAGTGTATTCTGTATCACCCAAGGTACCAGCCAGATCACTGGACATCTAATCTAACCCACAGGAGGGCTAGGACCAGGGTGATGCAGAATACACTGTTGTATTTTCTCAATCCCATACCCAACCAAAGAACCACACATTTCAGTGCGAAGTGTACCAAGAGTTGATATGAACAAGAAATTGTAACATCAATTCCAAATCTGGTATTCAAATCCTAGACTCGTAGTTAGAGCCGAGATTATTCCACGAAAGTCCTTGTGATTACAGCAGAAAACAAAGTTATCATCAAGTCCTGAGCACCTTTATCAAGCATAATCCTAGCCTAGGTAGGACACAAAGTTATATTAGTTTTTACCTCACTGAGTATGGGCATCCGCATAGCAATGGAACACTAGTTTTAAGCCTAAAGCCAAAGGGTCTTCCTTTCCTAGATTAGTATCTGCTTCAATTCATGGAAATGGAATATGGCATATCAAGAAAAGGTCGGACTATTTTATCTGCTGCCCAAAAGAGAAAGTGAACATATCTAAATGAAATTTCTGACACACTACTAACTTAGACCAACATACAAATCGGAGCTTGGCCTTAGTCTTTCCTGATGAAAGCAACCCACATGCACAATTCCTTTACATTATCCAATCTGGCCTTTATATTACTACAGCTTTGATACGCAGAGAATGTATCTAATCCTGATACAAATGCACCCCACCTTTAGAAAGGACGCACATTGTCATTGATGGATCTGCAACATACTTATCTCAATCCAGATGGTGTGATGAGATTGTAGTCTTTCTTTGAAATACCGTAAGAATCTAAACAGAGATAAATTCTAGTACAGCAAATGCATCTCCAAAGTAGCTATAGATTTTGACTGGTGTATGTATGCTGCACCCTCCAAGACTGAACTGCTAAATTATTTCCTGTCTCCCTCACAGTTGTTCCACAAATGTCTGGGTTGTCGGTAACCTAGCAACCAGGCATCTCACCCCCACCAGGGGCCAATGAGGAGGAGAGTTTAAAATTAGCAGCAGATGCGCCGTCATGGCAACCACCCCTCACAGCAGGGCCCTGCATACTCTGACCTTGTGAAAATATAGAACCTGATATCTACAAACAACTCTTATCAGCCATGTACAAACACACTTCTCTCTCTAACAAAGGACAGTTTACAAGAGATACATGGACTCTAGCCATAATAATTCTCATTTGACCAAAAAAACACTCAGAGACAATTTGCAAATGGTAGACTGGTAATCGCCAAGCAAATACTTCTAGGGTGATAACAGGGTGATATTCACACCTGAAACCCGACTGCTTCACAGCTTGTTTCCGGCGTATGGAGGACCGAGCTTTCGCAGATATCACCGGGATGGAAGATGGCGAAATTTACATTCCAGCATCGTCACGGTGACGCGGAAGCCGCTCGGCAAGACTAATCCCCGTTTTCGAGTCCAGCAGTTTCCAGCGGTGACATATTCTGTTCAGCTCCACTCCAAGAGGGCTGCATTGAAATTCAGGCCACATGACGGGGGTATAGGTAGCACTGACATCACTCCAACGTGCATAATAATTCTGGCGATGGGCAACACCAAGAATGGAAGTGCAGAGCGGATCTTCATTCAAGAAGTACTGAAAATTATCAATCACTAACTAAAATTCTGGAAAGAAAATTTAATTATGTTTACTTTGCAATTGTAGTACAGTACCCTAGGAAAAATTGTCATCCAAATTATTTGACAGCTTAATTGGAAACAAGGTAATCCTGTCAAGAAAATGGTCCTTTTATATAAGGATCAAAATCCCTTTTATACAAGGATCAACAATACTCAGTACTTTGTAATAGGAAGCTATGATAACTAATCCATGAAACCAGAGCTTGGCTGTCCATCCTCACATGCAAATACACTGTGTCAACCACCATGAAGGGGACTTGTGCTAAGCGGTCACATTATAGCCACTATTATGTCTTCCATGTAATTTTGATTCAGCCTGGTGAAACATGGCCACAAGGAAAACACTTCAACTGTCTCCTACTAGGCCTAAGTAAAAAAATGTTGCGTTTCTGGTTCCCCGACAAAAGTGAGCAAAAACCTGCTGGACTTTTTTGTCGAAGGCCAGCACTGGCAAGGGACATAAATTTTTTGCTAACAATTAACATCTCAGTGATGAAAATGTTGTAGAATCGTTCTCCTCAATTCTGTGAAAATAGAAAATTGTGCTTGTGCAACATACTATTTGTATAGTTACAATGTGATGCTGAAAATCCAGTATCCTTAAGCATTTCAGTTTATACATTGCTTTACAGTATGGATCATCTGAAAATAATTTCATCAGGTTGGTCATAAGAACTTTTTTATTGAGATCATAGGAGATAGGAGTTTTCTTTTACACAACATTTTTTGCCCAGGTGGTTGTGCAAAAGAAAATCTTATGTAGTACGGATCATATGGATTATGTGGTATGGATCATATTGGCTAAAATCCCTCTAAAAAAAGAAGAAGAAAAGAGGAGTAACAACCCTAATTTTTTTTACGGCCGTAATCGGAAATGACATTTTTCCTAGGCCCTGTTTGTTCCATACAAGGGGTACAGGCGACCATATTGCTGTAGCACCCGAATATAATTACAGTGCGCACTTGGTCTCAAAAGCAGGCCATCAGCTATCCTGGGCAGATTTGCCGACTACAATTATATCCCCCTGTATATTCATGGCTCTTCCTCACCACCATCCTACATCACTGTTGCCATGGCAACCGTATGCCCACACCATGAAAACCAATTTGCAGCACCAATCATTTAATGAGCAGGTCGTCCTGAAATAATCCAATCCAGACACGCACTGGTCGCATAATCACAACATCACCCATGGACGCCTCTGGCGCTAGGGAGAGGTAATAATATTCATGTACAAATATCAATTTTTTCCTATCCCGCTGCTGGCAGAATAACCATTCACTATAGCAAAGTCTGGGCAAAGCAAATGTTTGGACATGTCACAAGCCTTCGCTTAAACCAAAGTGACCACGGAAGAACAATCTTTTTAATCTTTCAATGAATATCTACCACATCAAGATAATCAACCTATTCCCAATATGGAGATTGCTAAACTGATCACAAGAAATGTACAAGAGCAAAACAGGTTTATCAAGGCTTCTTCACTTCAGTTCTGAAAATCAAATGTTTGGACATGTCACCACTAGCCTTCGCTTACCAACGTAACCACAAGAGGACAATCCTTTTTATCTTTGAATATCTGATACATCAAGATAATCAACCTATTTCCTATATGGAGATTGCTAAACTGATCACAAGAAAAGTACAAGAGCAAAACAGGTTTCTAAAGGTTTCTTCGCTCTTAAAAATCTCGGCAACACAATGCTTGCATGTGACCATGTATTAAATGACCTTCACAAGAGGAGCTTTCCTTACCCCTGCCATCGTGTTGCCAGTAAACCCCAGTCTTCAGATACAGCCCAATAATGGCCTAATGCTCGGAGAGTAGACGACATAAGCACCGGATCAGCCTTCTCCTACAGAACTGCCGCTGAGATGGTGAGCTGATGGAGATAGCCCTAAAACCCAATCACAGAGGAAACCCAAAATTGCACCACATCCAGATGCGCAGCCAGCCGACAGTGTGGCCTCATCTGTTGCTATGCAACAAATGCGGAGGAGAACAGCTGGCCAATGAGAGGAGGTTCTGTGGAGGGCGATACATCCCCATAAGGGAGGCCCAGAGTAAAGCGCAATCTACGCCAGGCATGCATAATTCGGTGCCATCTGACAGCCCGTGCTGGCATGATCCTGTAAGTAATGCCTCCAGTGCGTCAGTTGCTTAGTAACCATTGATTCTGTGTGGTACAAGCCACACATTACCCACAGTGGGAGATGGAGAACACTTGTCCCAGGCCCTGTAATTTCTCCTCCAACCTCTAGGCACTATGTGCACTTGCTTGGAGAATATTACCTCCTCCATACACGGCAAGATCAAAATAGAAACCAGAATTCCGGCAGCACATCGCTTCCAAACAAGCAGAGTAGAGCACCTCACATAGCAAACAGGGCAGATGTTTATATTTGGGGAGGCTATAGCCCACATTTGGAGTGCCTCCTGCAGTTGAAAAACCCTTTGACCTTTGTTCCTTTAGATCAATGCCTGCACATGGGTCCCCCATCAATACCTGTACCCTGACAGCCCCATCGTGCTGCAGCCCTTCAAGTAGAACTGAGTTATGAGACCCAAGAATCAGCTTATTTGCACAACAGAACACATTCAATTAATGGGATTTTCCACACACCGCAACATTTTTTGAAATATGTTATTTGGGGCATCATCATCAAATCAATTATTCAGCAGAAAAGATAAGGTGCATGTTCGCACTGATTATGCATCACATGGTTTTTGATAACAGGAACCCTAGAAAGAAAAGGCAGAAGGCATCCCATCCATCATTTTTGAGGGGAGGTGTCACATTGATCCTAACATAGACCAACTGAGCAACCATCCTTTACCACAGGGAAAATGGTTTCTAATGCTAGACATCTTTGAGGTACACCTCAAGCATTTTTTCCTGAAATGAGGGTCTGCATGGAGGGACCCAACATTTTATGCTCAATTCAGAAGAACCGATATTTATTCTGCTGACGTCAAGGTAAGAAATTACGAAAAAATTTGGCCGCCTTGCTACGAATTGTACGAAGAGGGCAGCTTTCCCTACAAATTTTTGGAAAATCAAAAATAGGCTGCCAAGACCTTATTAAAAATGGGCATGCAGACCCTCTGAAATGACCTGTGATGCTTCATCATGTTATCTATATACCATTAATGGCTCCCTGTTTGCTGGTCTAGAGTTACAGTTGTACTGTACTCAGGGGGCCCATGATGAAAACTGGGAATGATGAAGGTCAGGAAAAAAACACCATGTCCCATCCACATCATGTAAACAGTGCAGCCCAGGATCCTGGTGTATAAACACACCCCTCTCTGCCTGCCAGGAGCCTGGCATACTTCATCAAAGCTGTCCATATGTAGTCAGCAGGGCTGCTTATCTTACCACTTCCTGTGGGGAAAGGCACAACAGCCTGCTGTCTGTGGATGGGCCAGGGGAAACAGAACACTGCTTATCAGGAACTGCTGGGGGAGGTTACTCTCTAAGCAGAGGTTCGGCTCTGGCTGTTTTTACGTGTTTTAAAACATGAAGAAAACAGTACAAAACAGATGAAGATGTCTAAAAACATGTCAAGAAAACAGTACCGGCAATGTCAGTATCCTGAATTGAAGAGCAGTCCAAGCTGGAGAGGACACTCCTACCAGGCTGGAACAATTCTACTCTACTCTAGTACAAAACAGATGAAAATGTCTAAAAACATGTAAAAAAAAAATAAGTAGTAGTCAAACATCTGCTTGGAGAGTAGGAGAAGGTTGTAGATGGCATCAAAATGCAAAATTAACTAAATATTAGATCTATAGCAGATAAATCAAAACCTACATGTCATATGTTCACAAGTTTTTTTTTAACTCTGTCAAACGCCAATTAAAAGGATATTCATTAATTCACCCAATCATTATCCGATCATCATCCACAGAACAATAACTAAAGATATATCATACTTTATATATCAGGTTGCTTTTATGGTTGCATGATCTTACAGAGTCAGAGTGTCCTTCTGCCATTCACCAGGCATGTTCTGTTCGAAATTAATCACTTGGATCAAAAACAAGTTCAAGTCCTGTGGTTGGATAATTTGCAGAGATTTCCCTTTGTTGATGTTTTTTTCCAGGGCTTGGAGCTTCATTATTTGACTTGGCAAACATTGATTATTAGAACCTTTGTGCGTCCTGTTTTTGAATGGACCAGTGACACTGAGCCACATCAGCTGTTGTTACTGCCTGTACCAGTAACATCGTGAATGCTCGTCAACCGAGAGGGTCATCAACAGTGTCTGTGTCAGTAAAGCTAACATCGTAACTTCCATTCAGCCGACAACAGTACTTATTCCTACTGAAAAACTAACGTTAGCAAGAAGCAGTCTTTATCAACAAGCAGTCTTTATCGTTCTCGCTGCAATTCAAAAACACATTGTTTTGCAAATCAGGTCAAAAAGAGATTAAAAATAAATAAAAAGACAGTTTCCACACATACGTGCAGTACTGTGAAGTACCAAGGACAATCGCCTTGCCTTTTTGTGACAGGGTTGTTACAGGGATACGAAAGTGGGGTGGAAATACAAATAAGGGCCCATTAATCAGTTGACTGCCACTGGACCATAAAACAATAAGGGAGAACTAATGAACTTGAGCAGAGAAAGGAAATGATACTTTGTTCCACTTGATAACACCCGATCCACAACACCACAAAGGAAAGAAGTGTTTTTCTTTTGTTCCATGCGCCCGTAAACAACCGAACAATGAAACTACAACCACAGGTTTTCACACAGCAGATAGGGTGATTTGCATAAGTCTGATACACAGATAAAGGGTTGACAAGACTCATGCTGAGTTGGACTGCAGGAGTTTGTGCGTATAACGTGTATAAATTCTGGTACCAGTCAAGGAGAAACCGCCATCTGACTCGAGTACTACAGTTTTTACCCTGAGGGCTGAAATAATGACTGGATTGTCAACAGCTGAGCTAAGAACTTAGGCTGCAAGCATTAGTACAAATGTGTTGGTATTACACATTGAATTTCCCTACAAGCCTGGTTGAAAATGTTCAAGAAATTCTGCATAATGGTTTCAAATTATGTGAGGTTTACAGAAAAAATTACATTTCTAAAGAAGGCACTCCATGTCCCATGGACCTACTTTCTAAGTTGAACTCAGGTACCCCCCGAGCTGAATACAAAAGGCGATGATGGAAAAACTTGTGGGAGTCAGAACAATACGAGCAATCGCTGTTATTGTTTACATCCGGGGTATTCGGCGCACGAGCGCTGACTGGTAGGCAAAAAGCGTTAGGAGATCAGATTACTAATTAGCATACCGGCGCGGAAGCAGATCGTACTGTTTACGCGAATTTGCGCATTTTCAGCCACGTTTTTATCGCATCCATGGGATTTTTTCAGATTTTGTATTTTTTTCACTACTTCTTAGTCTTTTTTTTTTTTTTCTTGTGTAATATTTTGGGAGAAAATGACCCTTGCCCTCTTGACTTCCGTCATGTGTTTCCGGTTGTTTTGATTTTCCCGCCGTACGGGCTTTCTGTCATCCTTTCCGGGCTGTTATATTTCTGTTCCTAATGTGGTTTAATTAATACGTTTAATCAATATGAGTTCTTCAAACAGCTACATTAGCTCTTTGGAGCCTAATGACCGAACCAGGTATTTTGAGAAATTAATGGTAAGTGTCGAAGACGCCGGCGATAGTTCAAACCCGGAAGTGACTGGTTCGGCGGTGACTGGTGACGGTGTACGCCTACCTGACCCATACAGTCTGACAGGTGAGGATCATGTGTACATGTGTTTCTAGATTTTGATAAGGTAGATTTTTGTGTCAGATAAAGGTTACAAAACATGAGTACGTGTAAATGTGTTTGTTGCTAATCTCTAGAAATTCTGGCTACGTAACGTTATGTTTATTATCATTTGTATGTTATACAGGTTGGAAGGATGATTTGAGCCTCTGGCCAGATACGGACTATGGGTGCATCTACACCTACCTAATCGAGGCTCCAGGTCCGTTTAACGGAGAAGCCATGAAAGCCTATAAATCCCTGGAGGCGTACAATCTCTTTATAAGTGGCCATGTGAGGGAGTGCAGGTACCACCCTATTGGAAAAAATGTGAAGGTCTGCTTCCTTAAGGCCAAGGTTGTGCCAGGTGGGTGTTGGAGTGCATTGGAACAATATTTCTACTTACATGTACCTGTAGTGAGAACTCTTGAAGATGAAGAATGAGATGCGTGATTAGTATTTAACTGTCAGATACGTTTTTATATTTACTGTATTATCTTTTTTTTCTGTTACATTTGTGTTTCAGGACAGAGAGTAACAGAGACTCCTCACAACCCATGGGTGTGTTTGACCAAAAAAGAGGGTTATGTCATGGCAGCTCACTGCACTTGTATGGCAGGGTAGGTAATATAACTGCATTGACCATCATATCCAAAAAGTCACATTTTTATCTAACAGTGTTCTCGTCAGATGAGGTCCATGGCAAGAAACAGTTTTAGAAATAATGAAAGTCAAACTAGTACTCACCTGTAAATGTTCCTCCGTATATTTCCAGGGAGGAGCGACCATGCAGTTTGTATGTGGCAAGATAACTGTCTTAATTTTTTTCCTTGGTTCATGTTCTTGTGCTTGATGGTTTCCAGTTGTATTTGTACCTGTTGCAAATGCATTTCTTCTTGTTGATGTTCTTGTTGCAGGTTTTACTTGTTGATGTGTTTCGTTTTCTAGGTAATTTGGAGTTATCAACAGTTCCTGAGAGTGAGTATACTAACACATATCATCATGTAGATGTAGATAATGCTAAAAGAAATGTGTATATAGTAGAAATATTCAAATATCACAGAGACTTCCATAATGAGAAGATAAGGCAAATCTTTCATTGTACTGTGAAGCTGGCCAACTTATCCGTTCCTTTTACCATTAACTCTAAAATTGCTCCTGACTATAGTACCTATAATGTATACTCATTTTTTGTTATATTTCAATGTAGATTGGGAGAGGTCTGCAGCCATGTGGCTGCACTGCTGTTCGCAGTGGAGGCCTCCAGGTCTCTTCAGGAAAAACGGACGTCATGCACCAGCAGAAAGGCCGTGTGGAACAAATATTACAAAGATAAGGTCTGTTCATATTTGGGCATTATAATTGAGTAGAATTTTTTTCAATGTCTACAATTTTTTTGCCTAAGTAGACTGTTATAACTTACATTAATGAATGGATTTCTTTGCTTCTACAAAATCATGTGGCATTTACATGTATCCAATTCACAATATATAGCACTACACTATAGATTTACAGCAATATAGTAGATGTTCCTAGCCTGGAGTCCAGCCTTGTTGTGCTTTAGTCCACTCCCAACGGTGGCTACCCCGTCAATGCCATGGGGTAGCGACCTTTGGGAGCGAACTAAAGCACAACAAGGTTGGACTGCAGGCTAAGATGTTCCTCTTTGTAAAGTGTAATATCTGACATGGCCACTGTATAATGCTTTTTCTCACATATATTATTGATAATTCATTTTGTGGATTATTTCTTTCAGGTTGATCCACAAAGGGCTGAGGACATGGACTTTTCGCACCCTAAACATGGAGTCCAGATCAAGAAGGCGCGCCGGAAGCCGCAGTGTGATGTGCCACCACTCAGTGAAGAAGAGGCCGCTTCTGCTTTCTCACAACTGAGGAAGCTGTGTCCCACTGCCAGTGCTGTCATTAAAGAGGAGGAGGACACAGACACAGCATCAGAAGATGAGTCAGATGTCAACACAGAGACGCTTCCCCCTGTGGTATACAGGTCTTGTCATCCAGCCAAAGTCCCTGTTACTAGTGTTAGTGTAGACAGCATCCTTGAGGATGTTCGGTGCAACCCCGAGCAAATCACAAACCTCAACAAAGCTACAGTGGGGCAGTCCAAGTTGCTCGGGTCTTTAAATTGTATGGCCTCTCAGTGAAAATCTCTGAGCAATCAATGATGACTCTACAGTTTGAGTATTTTTTTTTCCGAAATTTTTTTGGGAAGATTGCGCTTTACGGTTTCCTTGGACGGCCAATGAATCAGGAACTTTAGTCGGACAGCTAAGATTGGAATACAACGGTTTATGACTTTTGAAACTGTGGAGGCAGAAACACTAAATCTCAAAGCTAGATCAGCATTTTTGAGGCCTAGTCTCAACTTCATGAGAGTCATGAGTATTTGATCCTGCTGACACATGGACTTTAGAGGAGCAATGAAATCACTAACAAGTCTAAACACAAACATAAACAGTGCAACAGTAGGTATTCCAGTGAAGAGCTTGCATTTTGCATCTGTGAGATTGGAGGCTGATGTTGATGATTTCTTGATTTGTTCTTGAAGGTGATCACGTTCTTCCCTAAGGTTGTCAGCTTCACTTTGAAGGGACTCGCAAAACTGTTCCAACTTACATTTCTCCTCTTGTACTTTTGTGAGCTGTTCTCTCAGAGTCTCTACACTTTCAGGAAGGGGGTCTCTCAGAGTCTCTACACTTTCAGGAGGAGGGTCAGCGATCATTTCTTCATCTGAAATAAAGCAAATCCGAAGTTCAATGAAAGTGCTATGTGATTATGAGTGTCATATATCTGAACTGAACTGAATGTTCTAAACTCTGATTCATATGTATGTATTGTTGTTTCAATATTTTACTCATGCAGGTTGCATGCTTCTCTACTTGATTCACATCTATATCCCCACTCCGAAAACCAAGCGGATAAACTTTGTAGCAAGTAGTCTTGTGTGTATGGTATGTGATTCATGTTGAATAAGTGACAAGTGATAGATTTACTTGTTGAGCAAGAATGATAGATTAAACTGTTGATCAAGAATTTATATGTTTAGGATTACTGATTGTATCCATTAGACACTTTTCTTATTCCCTCTGTAATGCCCTTACCATTTAGTGATGTAGGTGGGGCTTCATTCTCTGATGACACCCGCAGCCTTTTTGCTGCACGCATATACCTGCAAACAATGAAGCATGTTGTAAGTTGTAAATCAAAGTTGCATGCTTTGTTTCCTACATACATTCTGTTAGCATAGCATTTAGTGATTACTGCTGTGAATGTTATGAAATATAAAACATTTGACTAGGTGTAAACTCTAACATGAGTAACTTACAGGATCTTTGTGAGATTTAACTGAATCCTTGGTAAAACTTTCATGGTCATCTTCTCAGGCAAGGAGGTAGAGTATAGCAATGTTTCACACAGGCATGAACAGCCTGCCTGCATGAACAGCATGAGCAGTAAATCAAATTTCAATAAAGAAACATTGAAAACCCCAATGTTACCTACCGATCTTTCTTGGCAACTGGGTTTCTTGAACGATTGCAACTTGCTGAGGTTGGGAGGTTAAACAAGCTTCGGACGTAATCTGGATCTGCAGGGTCTTTAGAAGGGTACCCAGCAATGCAAGAAGCAAAGAACTTGTCAGTATTATAAACATGATTTTAAAATGAGGTGGCAATTGGTCTTGTGGTTAGGGTGTAGGACTCATAATCCAAAGATAAGTATGAGTTGGAATCCCTGATAGGTCACTTTGTTGTTGTGCCCTTGGGAAAGGTACTTAAACCATACTTTACACCTATTTCACGGGGATATTTTTTGGGAACCATTCACAAACAACGTATTTTGCCACCATTTGCTGACCAAACAACGGATGAAAAGTTTGATAGAACGTCATAACTGTGTAGTGGAACAGCAGAACGGATTTGCCGCTGGTTGATGTATTTTCGGGCCGTGTTTTGATCGCTGCTATCAGCAGTTTACCGACATGCCGATTTGCCAATTTAACCTTGAGTAAGTGCCTGCCGATTGATACAAATTTGTCGTTGTAAATATGAAATCCATAGATAAACAGCCTTGTTATATTATTGTGTTTGATTAAAGTTCCACTGGGAATAGAATCCCAAAGGACTTGCTATCAGTTACACTGTCTTTGAAATGTTATTTTCTCGCGACACAACAGAAAGTGGCAGACCAATGCATGTGTAGCAATGGCCGGGGAAACATAGTGAACAATGCACTTAACAGTTTCCAGAATGCGCTAAAGCCCGCTTGTTTATTCATGGTTCAGTTTAGAATTTGTTGGAATGTGTTGGATTAAAGTTCAGTGCCGTTAACATTAATATTCACTATCCTTGATATGGCATGAATCAGCGACAAAACTTACTTTAAGCTTTCCGCAGATGTGTAACGAAAAGTACACTATTACATCACGAAAAATGTATTTATGCAAGGGGGACAACAACAAAATATAAAACATATAGATCACAAACCTGAGATGAAATGGTCGCTGCACACTCTCTCGTGGTGTCCACGCCGCGGTCGGGTTTTTCTTTCCCTGCTCAAAATCTGACCTTTTTAAGGCTCTAAGCCATGCAGCCCTTCGTCCTGGTTCCCCAGGGATTCTAAAAAACTTCTTTCTACTGCCTTTATCCTTCCGGTTAGTACAATTCAGCGCACAACAACTGGTCGGCATGTTTGCGTTTCCCGCGCGCAACTGGTGGGCGAGGAGGGTTCAGCCCGCCCTCCTCGCCCACCAGCAGCTTTTTGCCTACCATGACGTCACGTGACGTAACCGTGACGTCAGCGCGATCGCTCGTATAACACTGGTCACACAATAGTACATATATCCTGTCGGCACGTCAGAAAATTATGTGTTTCCGTACGTTACATTTCTCTACATGTAACGAATAAAAAAAGGGGGAAGTCGCCCCATACGCCCCCACAGTCTTGTAGAAAATGGAGCCAGTAGAAATACCGAAATGTGGAACCTTAGGAATGACCTCATGTACATTTTTGTAGGCCCATCCCCCCACCACATGGCGAGCACCAACGGTCTTTGTTCTCGTACCGCCAAAACACCCTCCCCTTCCGAACCGTCAACTTTACGGTACACCATCCCGTTCCTACTGTACTGTATAAGGGTTATGTGGTGGTACAAAAATCCCCAAAACTTGGGCCCCACGACTACGGAAGACACTGCGCCAGTGCAGCACGGATCCAACAGTCTCGTGACGTGCGTGCCGGCTTCATCATGGTTAGAGTGGCCGGGCCGAATCTCAGCCACTTTCCGGCCCGAAAATTCCTCAAAAATCCCCCAAAACCAACATGACAGACGACATACAACACTTCCACACCGATCCTGAAAACGTTAGGGTCACTTACGTAGGAGTAAAGGGGGTCACATCGACGTGAATGTCGTGGAAAGACGCCACCGTCTCGAGCGATATCTGATCTCCAGTCTTAGTGTGTGTGAGCTCCGCCAGGCTGCTGCTTCCCCTGCCCGCCTGTCCGTCATACATCATCCACGTACGCCACCCGTTACCATGCCACCCCGGATCTCCGCCCAGTCCCACACAAAATATCACTTTCTTACAAAACTCTCATACCTCAGGTAGCAAAATATTAATGTATCGTATCAGTGAGGATTTACTTATGAGATTGATACAAGTTGTATCGAGTTTTATAGCTAAAGTGTGGCAAAAGGGACGGTTTTTGCTACAGGGTGGGGAGCAGGTCCGGTTCCTGGAACGGCGTTACTTGGCGTAGGGGCAACCAATCAGCGCGCGCGACCCGGCAGACATGTTGGACTGTTGACCTGCGGACAAAATGGCGCCAAAATCCAGTGTGGAAAGGACAAGCGTTGCTATTGGTTGCAGGCACGCCATGGCGCAATGCCCCACAGGACCAAATGCGCATAATACCATTGATAGAAAAAAGTTGCGCTTTGGCTTTAACTTTCAAAACTTCGCACCGCACGAAGATTGAAGTGATTGTTACAGTGAATAAAAAACTCTGTCCCAAAAAAATCCTATGTTAAAAGTAGGTTTAGAATAATTTTAATTTTAAAAGCTTTTAATTTCATTTCAAGGATGCCATAGCAAGACACCAGGCTATTAAAAAGAAACCATTTTAGAATTTCATTGCCTCCTAACTATCTTGTTTGCCATTGCATTAGGAGTCAGAACCTACTTTTCAACCATGCACTCAGTGCATGCAGCAATAATATAAAGTGCCCTTGTGGGGTACAGTTGCCAAAAGTGGCATGGCTGGTACATGTGAATTTTGCAGAAAGCATGTCTCTTCAACAGACAGCATCAAAATGATTTTTGTCTGTCAAGGTTGACAGATTGGTTTTAAAATTTTTTCGTCACACGCAGCAAATTTCCGTCAATTGACAGAAAAACGGATGCTGGCTAGAGCCCTGGTAATATATCCTCTAAAAATCATTCTTTCGTGATGCAATATCAAATTCATACTTTAAATTCTTACTTTCAGTGGCCTTCTTCCATGTTGATAGTTTTTAAGGTCGAGTTGGCTCTTGATTTGCTGAGAATGGCCTGCATGTAACAATTACATGGCATCTGCACATTTTAACTAAAAACTATTGTACAATAACTGCTCACCACATACTCCAGTATAGCAATAGCCATAAACTCAACAAAATTGGTGAGGACCCATGCTGCTATTTTTACAATGCAGTTTCCCCATTTGGCAATGGTATCTTCATACAAGACCACATTTGAATGTTACAATACCTACAAAACACACTACAGGGAATTTTGCTGTTTTAAAACTGTTATATGCCAAATTGAGCATTGTTGCACAGTATCAGAATTGTATTTTCTATGATCATGGTATATTCAAAACCATACTTGGTAATTTAAAGATTCACACCTTCATTTCAGCTGTTATCTCTGGCTACAGTATTGCTCAAAGACCCGGATCTGTTTGAGATAACAGCTTTGTTATTGATTGCCCCAGGCCATTAGTTTTCATTACCACACATATGCTGTTTTTATTGTTTCAGAAATAATACCCACTGATAATACAACAGAGGAGACTACACCTATAAAGAGACCTGTCAGGAGGGATGCACATCAGACCAATGTTCTTCAGTTTTTCATTTGGAGAAAGTGTAATGTAACGTTATATTACTCCTGACATTTGACTGACAATTTTACTGTCCCCAAAAATACTGACATTGTGGTGCTGCTACATTTATGGGTTCAAAGTGGAATGGATAAAATGGCCCACCTTTTATTGTCCCTGTTGCATTTTGAATAAAGTCAATGGCCCAATTGTGAGGTTATTTTTGTACAAGCTGGTATAATGAATGGTGGTTTTAAAATAAAAAGAATTGCCTGCCAGGAAAATAGCCTAGCTTTCAGCATTGTACTACACTCCCTGCTTATACCTACAGGCATTTGTGCTATGTTATCTACCGGTATGTCGGCACTGCAAAGTCCTGTAGAGATGTATTCAGCAAGTAATGACCTGTTTCAAAAACCTTGCAGGGTCAAGTTTCAGGTGACTTGGCTCACAAATTGAAGACGGTATTTTTCCAATAGCATACCTGACGAAGCATGACACTGCACCAGCCAGTGCACAATGACACACGCCAATCATCAGGACAAGTGTAGTTACATACTAGTATTCTGATCAGTACGCAGTAAGTGATCGAACCTCAGACTCAGGACAAAGCATGACTCTTTTTCGCTAAGCCAGTAGTGTAATGTGGCTTCGCTACATCTCTTATGTTTAGCACAGTGGGTCATTGTCTCTTCTTGTTAAGTGGGTTGGTTTTTTTTTTACGTGCAGAGATTTGACCCTTAGGCTTATGCCTGATGAAGCTTCTTCTTACACCATCAGAAATGACGAATGCAATCCCTTGCAACATTGCAACATGTCCAAGCTGCCGCCAATCCTAGACATTGCTAGAATCAAACTTTGGCCCACTGACAAAGAGAATTTGATTCATATGGCCAAGCAGCACTGTTGCGTTACCACTTGCGCCACAGGGACATGTCTAGTAGTATCCAGCAAACCGACCAAAATTCTAATTGACCATTTTCACATGGAAAGGGTAAGACAAAAGGAGACAAATTGGGACAATTCATCAGAGGAGGACAGGTGAGTTTACCCCAGAGAGAAGCTTATCCGTCACAAAGGCAGGATTACTTACACCGAACAGGGGAATCCTATCGCTGGCAGTTAGGTGCGACTCTCCTGGCAGGAACTTTCATCCTAATGGACGACGGTTTAACTTACCGCCTCTGTAAGACTAGAATCGGTAATGCGGACAGCAGGTGTTCCTCTCACGCTAGGAACCCGGTATCACAGCTTGGAAAGCTGGACTAATCTCAAGAGAGATGAGACAGGTTTTTTTTTTTCTTCTGTCACCTGCAAAATTGAAAAATTGTTTTCCTGCCTCGAGCAAGGAACGGTAGAGCGTGCCTGGGCCGAGGTTCCCACGATGATGCACGCCGGCGATGACACAGATGATCTGTTTTCCCCCTCAGGACTTTCCAGCCGACTGAAAAATGTACAGCAAGGGGATTTGCTTTTTTGACTGTGCCATGACCCATCCTTGCTTCAGGACAGTGAAATTTAACAAGCCAACTGTAGTTTTGGCAATTTTCCATCTTTGGCTAGCACACCTGATGCAGTAGGATTATACATACAAAGCTATAGTAAGAACTAAATTGCCTACACAGTAATAGCATCAATGACACCATCCTTTAATTGACGTTTTAAACCTTATATATCCCTGAAACGACCAAACATTAGATAGCACATATTTTATATCAAATCATCTGTAACCCACCGTACCCAACTTCCTAAACTCATATTTTTTATTCTGAAAATAAAAAGTTCAAACTGCTAGCAACTTTATGACAATGTTGTTTATATAAGAAAATTAATACCTGGTAAGGAGGTGATTAGTACCTGTTGTTTGATCATCAAACATAACTCTCTTCCATCTATTATCAAAAACGTCACACAGCTGTAAATTTTACTATGGTGACAAAAACTTTGCTAAGACAAACATTGTCAATGATAACAGACATTAAGAAAGAGATGGTCTTTAACAAGGCCAATATATTGGTACCCAATTGCAGATAGAAAGAGTATTTAACCAGACCAACTCAAATGACTGATAGACTGTTAGGACCTGAGTTATAGATTGGTTTAAACCTTACAGTTATATGCCAATCAGTCATTACTTTAAGGGCTGTATACAAAACTGGTCTTTCTTGCTGCACCAGTTCGAAATATGGGCACCAAACCTGAAAACATCCGATTCAGTGGACCGGAATTTGGACAGACTAGAAAATGAACAGATTATACAGGTAGGCGGTCAAAGAAGGGTTAATGGGCCAGATCCTCTAGACCTGAACCCGATTGTAGTTTTAACATTAAGCTCCTTGATTGTACCTCGATTTTCTGTACCCCTTATCTTTACTAAGTCTAACACAATGTTTTCTTTATAATTTTTCAAATGCAATGTACTACTAACATTATACAATGTATGCTAGATCATTGCAACATTGCCTCAATAGATTAGGTACTCTTCACGGAATCCTTGGTATTTTGAGCTATTGACACTGTGTTCTGTATATATAAGTAAGAATTGACGTTAGCACAATGTAGGTTACTAAAGTCAGAAGAAAGAGCGAAGAGGTAATTTCTGACATATTCGAAATACTAACTACGTTATATGATAGATGATTGCAACATTGCCACAATAGAAGATATCCTTCGCAGAATCCTTGGTATTTCGAGCTATTGACACCAAAAGTACTCTCACTGTATATATAAGTAAGAATTACCATTAGTACAATGTAGGTTACTGAAGTTCAGAAGAAAGAGCGAAAAGGTAATTTCTGACATATTCGAAATACTACTACGTTATATGATAGATGATTGCAAAATTGCCTCAATAGAAGATACCCTCCGCGGAATCCTTGGTATTTCAAGCTATTGACACCAAAAGTACTCTGTATATATGAGTAAGAATTAACGTCAGTACAATGTAGGTTACTACAGTTCAGAAGAAAGAGCGAAAAGGTAATTTCTGACATAATCCCCCAGGCCAGACTGTCAATCATCAGGGCTTCCATTACCTCTATAGGGAAAGAGTCATAAAACAGGATCTGCCCTGGAATCCTTCCAGCCTGCTGCCCCCATCAGATAAGTGGATTTGCATTGATCAGTGAATCCTTGCAAACATCACATTTGCACTCTTCCCCTCCCCGGAGGATTGGGCTTCAAACTACCTGTCTGACGCTGATTTGTACTCTGTAGAGGCACTCCGAGGTTGCACTTTGCTCACCCTACTTAGAGTCATTCCTCTGCGGTGCATATCGTTAAATTATCATTACAGTACTGCAAGTCAACGACAGACTTGAGATGTATCATGACAGTTGAAATTCTACAATAATGAATCTGATGTGACCTTACATAAACTATACATTTTCGAACATGTAGTCATCTTGGCGGCAATATGTATACTAAGTTTATACACAGCTATCCAGATAGATTCTGGTTGAAAGGAACTATCAACTGAACAATGAATTATTTTTCAAGAATAGATATTTTGAGCTGGTTTCTTACTATCCAACGAATGAAGCAATTCAGTTGACAAGATAGAAAGAGCAAATTCCAGACACTGCCCATGCATTTACTTTGTATGTCACATTATGCGAAACCATGATTTGGTAGACTAATTCTGTACCGATAGTTCATCCAAGTACCTCAAACACTAGCTATTGCCTACAGCGGTAAGTACCGCTGATAAGATAACAGTCCACAGGTACCGCTGAGGTAAAGCTAATGGTTCTTCTTACCTGCCCGTGCGGGAAGAAGAAATGAAGTGGCATGATGCTGGGATATTGAATCGGTATCACACCTTACCCGATGTCCCAAATCCCCATCTAAACCTGATCTAATGATAGCGACTGTCGTCCTCGCACACATCAATCATCCGTTTCCTAGTTACGCTCACGCTGTTTTCGTGCGTCAGCCGTTGCCACCTCTCTCCACGCAACCATCCATCCATTACCAAGAACAACCGTTATCCCCTTGGGTAATTCTCTCTAATTATTTGGATAAATGTCTATAAATAGATTTATGATTGCTCATTATGCTGTTGCCAGGATGGAATCCTTAATACTGAACACGTTATTAAAGCCTTCTCTGTGTAAACATTAGTTATTAAAATATTGTTTTTTCCAATTACAGCCCTGAAAAAAAATAAGGGTCAGTAGGTAGAGTTTCGTTTTCTTTTTCGTTTTTAGATTTCATCAAATGTGATCTATCACTATAGTATCAGTACTGTTTAGCACAGTGTTAAACTGAAATACACCAGGACACAGGCATTTTCCAAATCATGTTTTATTAATACAGTATGTGATGTACATTGCACAAGCACAATTTTCTATTACAAAAGAAATGAGAAGATGTTGGAAAATGATCATAAAATATTTTCATAACCCAGATGTTAGATCTATAATTGCTAGTGATATTGGTCATAAAAAAGGCTAGGGTGGTTAGGTTTTTGGTAAGGTCAGTTAGGGTGATCAGAATTTTTTTCTCACACTCTATCAAGGAAGGATTTTGGTAAAAATAAGCATCTTTAAATTTGGTAAAAGCCATCTAGTACCATTATATTGCCATGCTGTTAAAAGTCCTGACAATGCCGTGGCCTTTGTCCGACATCAACCCATGGATGTTCTTTTCTAGTTCATTACCCGTCCTTTATGGGTCATTAAACAGTGTGTTTTCTTTCACCTGCTTGAACATTATCAGCAAGATTCAACAAGGCAACCCATCAAATAACAGTTGGCGAGGGGACTTATTATTTACTGTGTCTACCATAAATAAAGCATTTATCATAATGAAATCTGCAAAGCAATTTGTGCAGAACAGTTACTTATTTTCTCTTTGATACCCAGTCAGAAATTATGTTTAAAATTCTATACAAGTCACCACCAGGTCCTCTACATTCATCTTAGGACCAACACTGGCCAATGTGACCACTTTTTGGTGGTTTCATATTTTTCCATTCACACAAGCATTAGACATCCTGTCTATAATGACCACCTGTCTACATAGACCAGCTTTTATTGATCCCTAAGTGGTTTTATTGGGTAGTAAAGTAGTCAAGAGTATGCATGCACAAGTATGTATCATCTTTGTTTATATGATACCTTCTACAGTAATTTTGCTCTCAGCAAGACTGCACCTGAATACTGGCTTTTCCTTCAGCTTTTCACTGACCATGTTACCAAGAATTATTACAATATCTGAAGCAATTGCCACAATCGGCTCTGTACAATCAACTAAGCAATCTGACGATTGATAAAGACTGCACCAACATGGGCTCTTTCCTCACATTTTCACTGACCATGTTACCCAACATTTTTACAATGACCAAGGCAGTTGCGACAGTTTCTGTACAGTCAATAGCAATCGGCCAACAACGTGTATAATAGGTTTTCCAAGGTTAGTTTCCTCATTACCTTTGCCATCCTCCTTGAGGGTTTTATCTGCACAATTCCTAACTAAACCTTGATAATCCCTAAACACACATTTTAAGGCAGTATTAGCACTACAATTATCAAGGCATTAGCTCAATCACAGGCTTTATTGGGCAGGTATGTTAGCTTTGTCGGGTTGGCTCGACAGTGTCTGTTGTCATAACAACACGTACAAACAGATCACTGGGCAATGACAACGCCACGTGTACATCTTTCACATTAGTGATAGCGGTTATAGGTGAGATAATCTGTGTTGAAAACATGCAGTGGAAATGGTACGATGCATGCAATACATGTACATGTAGCATATTCGACACATACAACTGATCCAAAAGTTCATAGATCTAAACCCTCAATGATCCAAAAGGCCTTCGTATCATAGTGTCACAAATATGGCACCACCCTTCCAAGCAAGCAACATATTACTGCATGCTTAAGACGAATGCTCGATGTCAGAGGCACTCAAAATGGCAACGTAAACTGTTACAGATGTTACCATAATCTAGTTGCCATGGTGCTGAAATAGCCATCACAGCAAAGCACAGACACACCAAAGAGATGATCCTTTCATACATTTGTACAAGTGGTTCTACCAAATCACCGACTTGCCCTGGCCACAGGTAGTAATCAAATTACCTGAGACTATGACAATGTGTTACTTAACAACAATGGAAAGATAACACCAAAATACAGATAGACTTGTTGGATTATGACCAACATACAGGAAAAAGTCTGGTATTCATCATGACATTTGTTATTCATCTTAATCATTTTTTAAAAGTATTTCTTATAGAAATTAGATATGATTGCTTTACTGTTGAGTTTAGAAAGATACATGTTTGTATTTTGCGGATTTACTGAATCTGATGTGTATGCTTTAATAATCTAGTTGGTACCACACAAAAGGATACCTGGAACACCTAAATCTTTTCAGCTTTTTGTGTACAATGCTCCAAAGATTTCATGTAACATTACAATGCAGTACAGTTGAAACAGACTGAATTTCAAATCTTTAACACAATCTGACAGGACTTTCAATACATTGTGGGTTTGATTGAGGCGATAAAAGAAGTGACTCTCAAAGGCAACAGTAACTGTAAAATTATAGCTGTTGACCGATAAGGCACATCATTTCAAACCATTCTAGTTTATGACAGCAAAGAATTTGTCAGATGAAGTAATGTTATTAAATAACAATATAGCAAAATGCAGTTCAACAGAAAAGAACTGTGTTCCTATTCAAATCTTAGATATCGGGAAGTTAAGCAAATGTTTGTGGTCATCTGAACTGCCATGTAATATACATAACTAATAAGGACACATTTCAAGGTAATCCAAGCCATGTAATATACATAACTAATAAGGACACATTTCAAGGTAATCCAAGCAATAGAATACTATTATTATGGTAAAATAATTTAAAATTGTTAGCAAGGCACTTTTCATACATCAAAATCAGATGAAAAATTCAAACATCTTGTCATCTTCTATAGCTGTCCATTGGTAAACTTTTCAATGGATCAGACCAATAGTAACAAAATCTGACAAAACTGTAATGATGCAGTCAATTAACCTGAATGCTTGCTCACCGCAATGTCTGTCGTCACCGTTGGCAACACGGACTCTAATCTGTCACACCCAGAATGCCGACCATGCCGAGTCAACACGGAGACAGACAACACAAAGGAAAATGTTCACACAAGCGGGAGCAATGGGGTGGCACCTGTTTATATCATCTGCCTACTTACTACCACATTATTGTATTTAGATAACGATCAGGCAAACATTACCGGCTGAACTCTCATCCTGGGGGTCACGGAAGATGATTGTAATTAAAGAATATCTGCCGCACCAGTCACAGCAAGAATCCTGGGAGATAACAGTCATCATTTTCCAGTGCTTAGCGGCTACTTGCAGGTCAAATTACTGATGTACTGACACTGGCACATAGGTTGACCCAAAGTCTCACGGGTGTGTGACAGGAAGATGACAAAAGTTTGGTCGTCAGATTGAAGTAAACACTGTTGAAGATTCAGTAAACATTGTTGTAATAACTTAACCTGGGACAACAGTCATAACTGTAGTAAGGTGTAATTGCATGGGCATTATATACATTGTAATGTCCTTGCTCCAAACAATAGCAATAATTACTGCAGATGCTGTTAAGAACTTCAATCATTGCAATATTTTCTCAATCAAAGTGCACAATTTGTAAAATTTTCAAGATCCAAAAGGTGCTTCAAGTTGTTGTCATGCGTACTTTATTTGTTATTGCTCAGGTAAATCAGAAGACCACCTAAAAAAACTTAGTATACTAGTACGTTGTCATATACCGTATTTGCATTATTTTCTTCTTTCAATTAAAGGTGTGATTAGTTAAAAAAAGTGTCATGCTTCTTCCTCTTTTTCAGGTTTGTCTGCTTTTGAACTTGACCGTTACCGTTACCGTTATCTTTACTTTTATTTACCTTTACCTTTACAGGCTTTACCTTTTAAACTTTATAGAAAAGGATCTAAGAACAAGTCACAATGTTTGATTACCAGTATGTTATATAACATAGGTGCTTTCCCTGGATGACAGTATAGCTTCAGGTGACATTTGACAGGTCTCAGGAGTTGCTCATTTTGTAGCATATTGACAGAGACCGACAGTAGACAATAAAGCTCGGGGGAGGGACAGAAGAAGGGTCGGATGACACATCCATCCTTCCCTAGAGGAGTAATTACGGCAGATGCGCCAGAGATGAGCTAGTCTGGGCCAGGAAAAGCTCAATTCAAACCGTTTCTGCTCAATTTTGCCTATAGCTGTATTACCGACGAGACATCGCCTAGAATAGACGGATTCTAAAAAATGTCTGAAGAATTGGCGACACGATGGCTGGGAGCAAAAATACATGATTGATGCCGGGATTGGTGAATGTCGCCGAGTGTTAATACAGTTTCGTATCTAAAAAAAGATGATTGTCTGAAAAGGTGCTGTACAGCTTCGATGGCGCGTCCCTTCTCTGTATTTACCTGTGCAAGGGGTCATTAACTGATTACCTGTGACAGACCTGACAATAGACAATCACAGACATTAGGCAAGTGAGACCACAGAGGCACAATGCTCACAGTAATCCCACGTCTGTGACACGCTAAACTGCCACACCTGTGCAAGTAGTTTTCTAATTTAGGCCACAGGAAGTAAATTTTATGGATGACTTTCTATCATGCGCTTTGAAGCCTAATTTTGAAAAGAAAGAAAGAAATGCTTTATCTTCCAGTAATGGTCGACACAACTGAGTGCAAAAATACATTGTAAATGTTTATCATTGCTTTTATATACATGTCACATTCTCTCACTCAACACGTAACATTCTAACATTACATGGTGTAAATTATGTACATTGTTGTTTTCTTTTTCTTTCCTGATGGCAGTATGGCATATATAGACCATTCTGCCCCAGATATTAACACAAGCACCAATAATTGCCATTTAAGTGTATTATTGAATACAGAAATAAACGTCGTCTTGGTTGTAATGCCAGGTTTTAGTGCTCCAATGTTCCAACTTGGAGGTCTATGCGGATCGCTTTAAAAAAGTAGGCATCTAGTGTTTTTTACCCACCATGTTCTTTATTGCCTGCTAAGCAAATTAACTTCCAGTGGCCCAATGGCTAATCACATAATCTGCCCAAATATGGTGAATTTCACTAACAACAACCTTTTGCAATGAACAACAAAGAAACAAATATGTCAGATCTGAGGAAAGTACTGTATTAATGCAGAAATGTTTGCTGTGGTTTTATGTTCGCATTTTTCATGGTGACCACTTCAACGCGAACTTAAAACCACTGCAAACGTTTTTCCATTATAGTATGAGTCTCCAGTCAATGGCGCTACCGCAAACTTAAAACCACCACGAACCAGGGTTGTAACCAGTGTCCGTCCTTCCGTCGAAATTTTGCAGCTGTGGACGAAAAAAACTTTTGCCCATTCCGTCCTCTTTCCAATAAAAAATCCAGCCTGAAACCCTCGTGTAATTTTTCACCAAAACAGATACTGTTGAACAGCTTAATCTACCAGCAAAATTTAAGCCTAAAAATACAGGAATAGAATTTCAGATGGTCTAATTTTCCAGGGGAGCATGCCCAGTCACCCCTAAGAAGGTTGCGCCTTCGCTGCAACATCTCGCACTGCACCTTCACCGTTCGATAGGATTTCCATTCAAAATCAAGGGGACGGAAAATGATTTCAGGCTGGCTAGATCTACAACCCTGCCGCAAACACTCCATATTCCCACTACTGTGCGAAATTAAATGCATTTACAGTTATTTTTAGTTTCCTTCTGATTCACTGGTTAGATAGGTTGTGCGTTACCCTAGCAACATGTTACATGGTTTAACACAGCATAGCAAGGTTAAAAGTATCAAATTTGTGTCCTTAATAGATGGAGTGATTGATATGTTTTCCAAATGGACACATTTGTTGGTAATTTGATAGACCCGAAGAAAATTTCCTCAAGCAAAGCAAATATGTTTTATACCAATTATTCCTGTGCAAATCGGAAGAATAATGTGATTTGTTGCCTGAGTGAGAAAGACCCAACAACAGCTTGTGGTGTGAGGTAATATGAAAACACAATGTTTGAAACAGAGTAAATATGCTTTCTCACCTTTGCAAGAAAATTTGTGCAATTAGCCCATGTTGATTTTATTATACAGAATGATAATGTCTTACAGACAATACAGGAACCCCCAAACTGATGTGAGCATGTGAATAAAAACTAAAGAAGTTTGTAAAAAAACAGAAGGTTCCATTCAATATGACATCTAGGTGGTCCAGAGGGTTGAACAAATGACTAAACACAGAGTATGGTACAATGAACAACAGATTTCATTTCTTTTCTGTCACATGTTCTTTACTTTCGAATTGAATTGGGCATTTTCTGGTATTTGTTGCAACCTATGGCATACATTTGCATTGCTTGTACAATTTATGGTAAGATTGAAATTTTTCAAATTTCAAAATGGATGAAAATGGCTCACACGGATATCATCCATATAATTCAAGTAATATTGCCTAATACAGAAGGTAAACAACTGGAAAGTCATCAGCACCAAGGACAGACATATACAAATATCAGCTACATACGAAACATAGGAAGCCAGCATGACTTAACCTCTGTGAAAATTCAAGCGTCTCAGACGGCGAAACGCCGTTTGCGACAACCGTCCAAGGCGTCTTAAATTATTGGGACGCTTTGGACGGTTACGGCGGCGGACGGCATGGGACGGGCTTTTGAACGCCCGACGAAACGTCCACGACGGTCCGAACGGCATAACAAACGCTTGGACGCGTCTAGATTGGCACTTTAGACGCGTCCGGTCGGACGTTCGGGACGTCCGAGACGGCGTCTGAAAGCGGGCAGCCGGACGCTCCCGCGCTCCGTCGGGCGGGTCCCCCGCTGGGAACAGACATCTCTGCGGACGGACCAGACGCCGATTGCGACGGACGTAAATGACGTAATCCAGGCTGCTGGGACGGATCGGACGCCGATTGCGACGGGCATAAACGGCGTAATCCAGGCCGCTGGTACGGGCGGTAGCCTCCACCACGCCTTCCCACGGGGGGTACAGATCATAAAATTCGACAGAAAATGGAATTGTAGGCCAAGAGGCAGTCATCGCTATATTATTAAAGGTTAATATCTGGGCCAAACTCCTAGCAAAATATTTTTTCTTCAAGACACAGTTTTAGTTAGTCAGGCAGTACGGTAGAAACTCATAACGGGCCCGGCATTACACTTTTTCCTGTTACGGTAGCAGGTCTGCAAAATTGCAATATCCAACCACTTGGGACCTTTTTTCTCTCGATGGAGTTCTGTTCTGTTCTAGGTTTTAAAGAATGTGTGAAAGAAGCATACGAATATGACATGCAACTCAAACCCTTCTCTACATTTACAAGTAAGACCAAGGAAAAGAATTTAGTGCTTCAGGTCATGGACCTGAAATCTGGTGTGAAATACAGTCTGTTCTGAATTTCATCACAGAGTCAGATTAAAAAAAAGTTTGTCCCTTGCCGGTGGCCGACCCCTAAAAGTGTTAGGGTCAGCAGATTTTTGCTAGGGCCAGTCGGTTATCTGGAAACACATTTGCTTTTCCAGACCTAAACCACCATCTTGTCTGTTTTCTATCCAAAAAGTCTATCACTACCTGAGTGTCAACAGTTAACATCATATCTTACCTTGTGATACATGTTGGATCTCTTCCATACCCACTAAATGGACACCTGGTCAGTGTAGTCACAGGTAAAACTTGGCACACGCCGATCATCGATCCGTCACGCCACCACTGTCTGACATGATGTCTGGAGTATCACCTTTGTAGTGAAGACATTCTCACCATGTGTCTGGGCTGCACTCATGGAGGTCGCTCTTCGACTTATCAAGACCTCACTGACAAAGAGCTGTCATTGACACGTACAACTGAGTGGGGGACAAAGCTGTAATTTGGCCATCCAAATTCAGCACAGTGTTTCTTGTACAAAAGTTGGAAAAAAGACATGAAAAAAAGGTACATAATAATATGCTCTTTCTAATGATTTTTGCGGTGAGTAGCACCGGCTTAGAGGCGAGAGAAGCCGTCAACGGTTTGGTTTGCATGGATGCATGCATGGATCGGTCAATTTAACCAAACTCTTCTTAAAGCCCTTCTATACGCACGATTACGCAATGGTGTTCGCGTGGCCGAGCGGTCTACGCGCTTGGTGGACATAGCGATTTGCTTTTGCAGCCCCACTTGTAACAATTTTTTTTCTTTGTTAGACAAATCTCATGTAATGTTTTTTTAATAGAAGACAGACCAATTCAGTAATTCGAACTCTTTTTCCATGTGATTTTGTTTAACATCCAGGCTTTTTCCAAAATACGCACCGGCCAGCTTTTTTCAGAAGCTTTCTTGTTTTGCCTGTCTTGTTCCAACTTTTCCACACTTTATAGAATTGCATGCACAATGTATACCAAGTTATATTTGTTTAAGGTTTTACAGAGTAGATTCTAGGATTCTAGAGGGTAAAATTTCTTCCAAAATTCAAAAGCACTCAGAGGCTCTGCCTTCTTGACACACCAATTTCTCCATATACATTTGTATCAGATGTCATAGGATTTCTGACATACAGAATTAGATACCTATAACGTAATAAGTGGCTTTTCATAATAGATAGATATTGTATGGGTTTCTGTGTGGGTGGTGTCACATCACCATGGTAACTTAACAATTTTCAGTTGTTTAAAAAAAAGTTACCGACCATACTATAATTGTACAAAGAAGCTATGAAATAAGCAAAGATATGCAGTAGATGGCAACGAAATATAAAAAAATGGATACTATCGTGATGTATCGTCATAAAATGCCAAATTCATGTCTAAGGTCAAAGACGATGTGAAAGAAAATAAATGAAGAATCTATCATTTGGCATACCATTTTTGTGACTGTGTCTAGTTAATTGTTCCAAACCTTCCTGACCACTGTAGTTTATATTTGATCACTTTTCATAAAAATCATGTCAACACATTGACATATCTTGCCAATTTTGTTATCGATTCCCATGATTTATTTTCATATCTTTTATTATTTACCATCCTCTAATATATATTGTAATGACCATTGCATTTGATTCATCACTTCTGTGATATAGCTAAGGTTTTGTATTCAAGTTGTACGTTTGCTTGTACTTTAGTGGGTCAACCGTTACCAGCAAGATCTGACCTGGTGTCATGACTTCTTCTATTCCTAATACAAAATTCAAATACGGGTCTGGTAGTGGTAGGAATCTGTTACACCAAGCCCAGGCCAAAGAGCATGTTTCACAGATTTTCAAAATGGTGAAAGATTCTTAAAAAAGAATCACATTATTTGGAGTATTTGGTGCAGTGACGCTCTGAATTTACACCAAATTTTTCCATGTAATTGAATGCAAATACCTTTTGTCACCATTTGTGGTATTCTGACAGTACACCCTATTAGCAGTACACTTCCTGAAAGTAAATGCCTTTTCAGATATAAATAGCCAGACCTACGATTTGGAGCTAATAGGAAAGTAAAAATAGTACCATTGAACAACATGAGGAGGGCCATTGTACTTTTTGTGAATAAATATCAAATGGTACACTAGTCGTTACTTTATTTCACAGTGACTTTACTTTATTTCAAAAGGTTAGCTACCCTAACGAAATGTTTGTAAATGCATTTGGCTACAATAAAAAACTCTCTCAATTGAAGAAAAAATAGATTTAGAGCTAAGTAAGAGGAAAGTAAAAATAGTATCATTGAATAACTTCAGGAGGGCCATTGTACTTTTTGTAAATTCATCAACTGGTACACTAAAAATACTTTATTTCAAAAGGTTTGCTACCCTGACAAAATCTTGTAATTGAATGGTTACAGAAATGTTTGAGGTGGCTTTTCGTTTGCGTTTCTTGCGGTGACCACTTAAAAGTGCCGCAAACATTTATCCATTTTAGTATGAGACTGCAGTGTATGGCACTATAAGTTATAACGCCAACTTAAAACCACAGCAAAAACTCCATTTTCCTGCTACCACGAAAGTAAATACCCGCGAACATAACTGTATTTACAGTATCCTAGCCGGTGGGCCTACCGAACCCTTGTCTGGCACATAATCCTTCAGCACAATACAAACCCTCTAATTACCAGCAGAGGGACCTTGGGCCGTGCACTTCTGATGTCATCGCACGTAACATACAAGGCCTCATGACGTGTGTGTTGTTTTGTTATGGCGCATCCGCTATTGTGAACGAATGTGTGAAGCATACATAGTCACATGTACAAAGGGTGATCCGGAAGTTCTGGGACCAACCCAGAAATAATGTGACTGAACAACTCACCTTTTGGGGCATAGTTAAGTATAAAGCCTTTTATGAACATGTACCAAAATTCAAATCATTGTGATCATTACTTTGCTGGCGACGCCCTTTTGAAAATCAGTAACGTTTAGTGAGAGAGAAGGACAATTGAGCTGCGACCCAAGGTATGCGGGTTAACTTCTGATCAGCTCTGCCAAAAGTCAGATACATTTTATTTTTACCAGTTAAACTGTCAAACATTTTAACAATGTCTTTAGTTTGTAGATTTCAAAGCATGATGAACAGAACTAAACACACAGTCAGCTCTGATTTTTCATCACTCGTCCACTGATTTTCAAAAGCGTGTCGTCTGGAAAAAAAATGAACAACAAGGATTTGAAATCTGCTGGATATTGATTAAGTATTTATACTGTGTTACTGAGCCCAATATTTGAGTAGCACACCTTATTTTAGAGTGAGGCCGAGAACGGATGTGTTTGCAACTGTTGGTGAAAGTATTTCGGAAATTAAAGTCGCTAACGGGCCCAGTGCTGATGTCAAGATTTATAAAGATTCCTACATTTCTCCTTTTAGTACACATTAAAAAAAAACATGCATACAACTTAGTTTTGCTTATTGAACACTTTTACTCCTGAGGATTATGTACAATATTTACATCTTTTCTGTAAAATGAGTTTGTACAAGACTTTTGAAAACTTATAAACTTACTATTAATCTCCATTCAGATATCATCAGGTATACGTGTAAATCCCCTAGCAGATACCCGGTAATACAAGTCAGATCAGTCAAGGGTAACAAAAAAGGTTTTTGAAGGTAGGTAGTCACCTTGATAGGGTCAAATTGCCCATTTTCCAGCCTTCAGAATGTCCTTGGTACCATTTAAGTGACCATTTAAGCCAAGGCCAAACAGCAATGCAATTATGTAAAAAAATAATAGTTCTTTGTTGAAGACAATAAGTTATTTCTGGAATGTTGTAGGTTAATTAGGCACATGTATACTACAAGCATGTTTAACACTGCCACATGAACAGAGGATTGCATTTTGATACTCGTGTATATAAATTATATGAAATATATAATCTTGTCAAACATTGTTAGTATTTCAGTTTCAGGGCTTTACCTAAGGCCACAGCAAGTAAATTTTATGGATGACATCAGCACGCTTATTAATTACATTGTTTTTTTTGTGCTATCTCATTATTTTTGCACTCTGCATAGGATGTTACCCACAAAATTCGCTTGCTGTGGCCTAATACTGAAAACTTGTTCAGGTACAGGTACAGTACCAGACTTGTACCAAAACCTGTGTATGTGTAACGGACATGTATTCTTTGATCACCTTCTTGGATCCACTGCTGGATTTAAATGTTGGAGAAGTCAAATATTCCGATAAGAAATGACTGTAGGCTCTTGAGGTCAGAGTTCACATCCTGTCATCAAGGCTGTACTTCATCATGTATTCAAAGTCCCTGTAGCTGACCCTGCTGTCCCCATCACTGTCCACCTCCCTGTGGGGGAAACCAAGAGAGTTTTTAAATACTTTTGTCATTGCCTATAAGGCCATGTTGCTTTGATTATATGGATGACATCCTCTGAGAACCCCAAAACTGATGCGAGCATGCAAATAAAAAAGTTTGGCCTCCAAAAAAAGTCCTGGAAGATTGAACAAATGACGAATAACGAACAGTAGATTCTTAATTTTTTGTTTCTTATTTGACCTTGGAATTGACATTGACATCTAATTAGTATATGCCTTCTGATATATAATTTCATTATCTATGTGCATATATTTGATACTTTTGCAGCTGCTTTGTATGATTTAAAGCATGGTTGAAAACTTTTTATTTCTGGAAAGGACTGAAAGTTGATGTCATCCATACAATTAAATCAACAGATGTCATCCATACAATCAAATCAACATGGCCTAACTAGCACTGTCAGTAAAATGCAGCTTGACTAAATTCTAGTGGATCTCAAGTCTCAAACTGGTGGCAGCTAGTTTGTAACTGAAGAAACAAGCAGATGATTTGGGTAGTTTGGATAAGTACGGTTACGTAGTACATGCGCTATAGGAGGGAAAGTGCCTCTTGCAGCGCGAGAGTATAGTGGTTTGTAATTGCCATAAAAAGACTACTAGTAGGTGTCTACTTGTTGTTAGGAATCTTTTCTACACAATGAACAGTAAATGTAGAATGAATGATATCAATACATTTCTTGTAGCTGCCAATAAAAAGCATGCTTTTTACTCAGAAATAAATGGGAAGTCAAAACTCGTGAATGGGACCACAAGTCAAGGGCTGCAATTGTAATGGCCATAAAAAATAATACTTAAAGTGTCTCGATATTCTTGGCAATCTTTTTACACAAAGAACAGGAAATGTAGAATGAATAATATTAGCATTTTTCTTGTAATGAACAATACTAATATTTTTCTTGTAATTTCATATGGAACGTGCCCATAAAAAGTATGTTTTTTTATATTGAAATAAATGAGAACTCATGAATTATACCACAAGTCAACAGCTAAAACCTGCGTTACTTTCCTAGCAATTATGACAGATGAAAGGGTAGAAAGTTTGATTTATTGTTCTGACTTTGCCGTGACCATATTAACCCTGTCGACTGGGATGTCGTTAATGTTGTGTTATCAATCCTCCACCTGACCTCCGCCTGCCCTACCAACACAGCCGCAGGGTCATCCATCATAAACAACACACCAATCGCCATGGCAATGTCAGAACAGTCTCTTCTCAGTTTGCAACACTGAACATGACCTTTCTCCTCATCCTGTTTATTTCTGTTGGCTAGAGCAGTGCTCCAAATACCCAGTTGCAAACACAACCACATTTGCGCAACTTAATTTTAAACTCAGGCAGCTCAGTGGCAACCTAAAATTTTGCAGATGGAACACCGCTTTCCCCATCTATATGTGCATAAAATTTGTATCTATTTCTTGATAAGATAAAACATAAGTAGCTGGAAGAAAAGATAATGGATAAGTAGCTGATTTAAAGAAAGTAATGACTTGGATTAGTTGGAAATGGGGCAACCAGGAGCGGCTTCTGACTCAGGTAGCTGCCTGGGCAACCTGGCTGAAGTACTAGTATTTCGAGCACTGCTATAGTGAGTATACAGTCAAACCTGTAATAGTGGCCACCTTTGCATAGCGACCACCTGGCCATTGAGGTTACTTTTTGTCAGTCCTTTGGATCTTTCCCATTGACCTAAGCATTAAGAAATAGTCTATAGCGACCACCTGTCCAACGCGGCCATGGCCAGTATTGGCCACCTGATTTCCGGTGCCGTATGGTAGATACAGAAACACTGCCTATTGCAAGAATACGGCAGCAGTATGTCACCCTGCGCCGAGTTTAAAATTGTAGTTTGCGAGTATGTGTACCTTGAATGTCAGAGTACAACTCTTTGTCGGCGAATTTACCAACACTGCTCATGGTGATATCAATCATTTTCGGTAGATTTGACTTTGGCAGGGTCAGTTGAACTTTGAGACAATCAAGACAATTTTACTTGGTGAGAAAGACCTAACTTATTGCTCATGGTCAATTGATCAGCATTTTCGCTATAGTGGCCACATTTCTCCAGTCCCTAGAGTGGCCGGTATAGACAGGTTTGACTGTATTAGAAATGGTTACACAGAATAGTATTCTTAAAATTTGGAAACAAAACTATTAAACCTAGCATCTGGCTGATGAAGGTTTCCACTGCCGGGGTAATATTTTGCACACAGTAAGAGTTCAATCAAGGTCGTGCTACAGTTCTAGGAATATAAGTTATAACACCATTATGTTTTCGTGTACAACATTTTCTTCTATTTTGAGCAATCTTGTAACTTGCATTTACAGTTCACATGTTTGTAGAAACAATGCCAATGGAGAACACTTATGCATTAGTCACAAATTTAAGGAAGGACATTGTGAAGATGAAGGTCTAACGATTTATACAAATCTACCTGGGGAAAGAGAAGAAATCTTAAATGCAAATTTAGCTGTTTTTTCTTGTACTTAAATTGAGAAAATACAGTATAGCCAAGCCTGGCATTGTACAATTCTCTAAGGTCTCTAAATTGCACCTTCATGTTACGTTTATAAAAGAAAAACTTAAAGGTGAAGGATGGAGTAGATACTTGCAAAAATGCATTGAATGTGGAGTAACAAATCCTCTTCCCCACCTATAGATTACCACTGTTGTTAACAATAATACATACATTCTAAAGGCTACGCATTGACTCATTTTTCGAGGAAATCTTTCCACGCCGCTGTCTGATTGCACTGACATACGACTGTTTATCCTGTGTTCCATTGTTGCGAAGGTGAAAAGGTATAGACCCTTAACATCTAATTGGGATGTGTTGTGGATTAATGCTGGCACAGCCTTGAGAATCGCCATGGTGACGGCAGCGTGTGTTGACGATTAAGGGTGCTTTTGGAGGCTAACTGGTGGGAGGTCAGGTGAGATGGCTTTGTTGTTGTTCCTGTGAGCCGGTAACAAGGATGTGGTGATGACATTACCGGCGCACCCCAGCTGATCCTCTAGCCAATAAAACGTCACAACACCGGGCTGACTCAATTTCGTATCTTGTTTGTCAGCAAAAAGATTTTTGTGTAAACCATGACAGAAAATATAAGGCCACAACAAATGAATTTTATGGATGACGACATCAGTGCACTCATTGATTTTTGCCTGATTTTGGAAAAAAGCAACTTTTCTGATAATATTCGACAAAATACCAAGAAATGGGTAAATATGTTGCTTGGTAGCCTCAATTGTACTATGTAGAAGGGACACTACAGGTAATGATGTAGCTATGAGTGTTGTTGAAGAACTGAAACAGTATGGAACATAGATATCATAAGAGGCCATAGATAAAATGCAAAAACCTTATAAGCATTTTAATATACTGTAAATGCAGAAATGTTCGCGGTGGATTGATATTCGCGGTTTTCGCGATGACCACTTCACCGCGAACTTAAAGCCACTGCGAACATTTTTCTATTATGGTATTAGACTGCAGTCTATGGTGTTACCGCGAACTTAAATCCACCGCGAAAAGTCCCTTTTCCAGCTACCGCGAAATTAAATCCCCGCGAACTTAAATGTATTTACAGTAGTTGTCACAGGGTTGGACAAGTTTTCTCAAATTCACTTGTCCTATCGGGCAAGTACATAAAAAATTCACTAACCTGGACCAACTTTTCACTTGCCCGAAATGTGTTTTCACTTCTAGCAATGGAGTTCTTTTATAGTGGTCTCCATTTTTCTGCACTGACCAATGCTTGATGCCATGACTGTGCAAAGTAACAAGTATATCAAAATCTCACTCATGGAAAAATCTTACTTGCCCATTCGGGCAAGTGGGGTAGGTCATACACTCGCCTGATCAGTACTTTCACTTGCCTGGGACAATTGCGGGCTAGTGGACTTGTCCAACCCTACGTAAGTGGTATCATACATGTAGCTATGTTAGAGAAATTACAATTTTGTTTTGGATTGGAGGTGGTTCTGATGTTTTACCCCCAACTAAGACTTTCCAAAGTAGCGATCGTATCCTCACCTTAAGACCATTGTTTTCAACTCATGGATCAACAGTGATACTACTGACTGATAGCAGTGTGTAACTGAAACAGACACTGTTGTAGACAATAATTACACATCATTAGAAAAAACTGAAAACCCTTCATTAGGCTCTTTGGTTAGCACAATGGTTACAATTTTCATGTTTGCTCCTTTGCAAATTAGTCATTCATTTACCCTTCGTTGTGTAAAAAAAAATGCAGACAAACTGTATACCTTGTCTCTTTGTATGGGAATAACAAACTGCAGTGAGGCTAGCATTGCCAATATGCATAATGTGACATCATTAAAGTGGTCGATTTCCCATTTCTTGACAAAAACTGACTGAGTAAATTAGACAGTTGAAAATTTTGGTAACTCCAATTTCGGTGTAGAAAAGTAAACCAACTTTGCTTCAGATCTACAACGAAGTGGTGTTGTTTTGTCTTTGCTTTCCAGTTATATTCCTCAAAAGTAGCTGCTCTATCAGTCCTACCTGAAGGCAGCCTCCATCCTGTGCCTGGGGATGTGGGGGGCCACCTGTGAACACGCCCTCAAAAGGTCATCTAAGGTCAGGAACCCACGGCCTGGACAAATTTACAGGAGGTTATACCATAATTTATGGTCATTCTGAACAGATCTTAATTATTATAATCATCAACTGACAAATCTATAAGTGGTACAATTACTGATGGATTTCTGCAGTAGTCTGCTAGGGGGCATTACTGTAAGGGGTGGAATCAGTGAATAACACAAATTAGTCATGTCGTCGCTGATTTTCTCAATTAACATGAACTAAGAAAAATGCACCCAAATTGGGGCAAGTCACAGACAAATTTGTGGGACTGAAATGTTAAATGGCAAAACTCAAATAAAGTATGACTATGAATAATTTCTCAACCAATCTTGAACACATTATGTGCATGACAAATTCAAATTTATACTCAGTAATTTTTGTACAATATCAATGACTCTTTGTACAAATTTGTCAAAGTACTCCCTTTCCCAAACATTAACGCTTTGTTTCTGCAAACTTGCCAGTCCCTTACAAAGGTAACAAAATCGATCAAATTTGGCAGTGCAGTAGAGATACATTTGATCCATACGGTAGAAAAAAATGTTAAACAGTGCAAGAAAATATCAATGTTTGAGGTCCTCTTCTGATTTGCCAGAGGAACAACCTCAAGAAAAGTAAGCACCTTTTGGATTTTGAAAACTCAAGTCCTGAAAATTCATTAGTGACAGGAACAGTTAAACAGGTACATTTACTTACAGTGTGTGTCAAAGGCCAGGAACACCTGCCGGATTTCTTCATCCTTGTCTTGTGCCACCATCTTGGAAGACATCACCTTGATGAAGGGGTCTAGTTCCAGTACTGGAGAGATGCAAAAATAAAGTATGAACCAACATTGTTCTTGGCACAACAAGAAAAATAGGCTTTGAGAAACTTTAAATGTTAAAAAAAAACAACAGATACATGACTATGTGTTTAAAGCAGTAAGAAATTCCTTGTCATTCAGCCCAAATGAACAATCAACTAGTTAGGCTGAAGCTGTGGTAAGGAGTACACATAGAGTAAAAGTGTCATTATCCCTAACTAGCCGTGAGATTTTTTTTCTAGTGACTGTTTGCTGCATAGATTCCAAATGTTACAGGAATGCCCCCTAGCAGACTTTAACAGAAATACAAGTCTGTGCTGAAAAAACAAAATGGAAATGCTGCGACTGTCACAACAAATCTTAGGCGTAAAACTGGTTTGATCATTCAACTAGGGTGTCTTATGTGAATGATGTTTGTGCAACTTTGATATAACACATTGGCAGATATAAAAAAAGATATTCCTTTACTGTAAACCTAAAAGGCATGTGTGTGCTGAATAAATGTGCTGAAAGACATGGTTTGTGTTATACTTATACTAAGTTATAGTTTTGGTTTAATCTGAGTCTACAAAGATGTAATGATTTGAATCTAATTTTACTTTACACTTTATTAAATAATTTTCGTTCTTGGTGGAATAAGGCCACTTTTCAGGTGTTATTGTTTTTGTTGTTGTTGCTTCTTTTGTCAATGAACAGCACAAGTCCAACCTACCATGTAATACTGATTTCTGAGCATTAAAAAAAGATTTCTACTCTAGCTCATATATAGCGAACGATTGATTGATTCATATATTATTACATATGCAGGGCTCAAAATTCATTTTTGGGATTAGGTGCACTGGTGCACCCAGCTTAAAAAATTGGGTGCACTAAAAAAATTTTGGGTGCACCACTTAAATTTAAGTAATAACCTAATAATAAAACTTAGTTACAAGCTATCAAATTCTTAAAAAGTACAATGAAAGACATTTCCATCATCTTTCTAACTTAGATGTCAAGAATATGTTGTATACTAGTATACTTTGATATCTTTACATACATAAACCTAAGAAAATATTTGGGTGCACCCTGTGCACCCACAGAAAATAATTGGGTGCACAGCTCCAATTTTGGGTGCACCTGGGTGCACAAAACCCCAGTATTTCAAGCCCTGTATATGCAAGTGAAGGCACCATCTAGTGACAACATAACAAACTGCAGCAGCTAAAGCAATACCAATAATGCAATTTTGTCCATGTATTTTGTAATGTACTTTTCCCACACATTTCTAACGCATCAATGGAGTTGGCAGACTAACATGTATACTGAAAACCAATAGTCCAATAGGGGTCAGCACTGATATGGAAAATTCAGGTCCATGTCCGATCCAGTTTCAGAGGATCAGGCCAGGGTCCTGACCCGAACCTGATTATGTACGCACACTCGTCGCACAGTGGGACATGTACTACATTGGTTCTACAGGTACTGTACTAGGTCTTTTGTTAAGTGATGCAAATTGTGTTCAAATCATATAATCATAAAATGGGAATTACATTGTACATGATTTTATGCACGGCATGCAAGTTTGACATGTCCTCATGCATTTCAGTTTACTTTGTTTAAATGTTATTGTAATATGTCACACTAGAGTTTTGGCCAGCCTAAAAAAATTACAAGAAAAAAAAGACCTACTGACCCTAATTCTTTCCGGACTTAAACAGGAAACACAACATTTTTTTCCTAGGCCCATGCGCTCTGTTCTGCGCAGCCTTCTCTTTGATAGGTTGTGCACCTGATCGCAGTTTGTCCTGGTTTGACCCCATTACATGGTTGTAAACAAGTGCAGCAAGAAGACCGTAGACCTACATAATGTTATACTTTTTCACATCCACTTACTTTGCCCAGTACAACCACTATAGATATTTCGTGTCACCTTAAATGTCTAAGAGACAGTAGCCTACTAACTTATTTCACCAGGTCTCCCATGTGGCAGCCCTAGTAAACTAACTAGGATTTTAGTAAACTAACTCAGGCTATTAAGACAGTAGACTTAACTGTAGACTTAAGCAGCTTTTCATGCATCAATATCGACAAGGAGGAGTGGTTTAGAGTTCCCGTGGAGAGATCATCAACCAACCATTTCCAGTAACCTTCTCCCTCAAGAGGATGTATGCATTTACCATTGTGCCAAGTTTCAACTCGTTTGATTAGGAAATGAGCCTGTTATAGAACAACTTGCATTACTTTTTGACTCACCCTCGTAGCTAGTTGTCTTATACAATATGCTTAAGTTTGCCTTACTTTGTACCCGTAGCGATTGTTGTGCAATAAACTTTGACTTGACTCTCTCTGCTTGCTTCCATTGCATACGTCTTGTACAAACTTTACTACAAACTTGGTGCAACCTTAAAGCCACAGCAAGAGTGGCGTAAAAAACCTGTAATAGTTTCATTCAAACAATAATTCATACAATACTCACCATGTTCACCATTCACTTCTGTAGCATTCTTAAAGACTTGGTCCACTTCAAACTGTGAAAGGCAATATGGTAAAGGTAAACCAGTCATCCTAATAGTGGTGCAAAGTACAAAGGAATGCTACTTTCGTGATGAAATCTATTGGAACAACAATAATCAACAGACAAGAGCTGATGAGCAAAATAAGTAATTGATAAAGTAAAAAAAAAAAAAAACTCCACTCTTAGCAAGCAGTAATAGAAGAAAATGGTTGTATGATTCGATCTACTGAAATGCAGGCAAGATCGCCGTCTCTTTCCACTGTTCAGTTTTTGTATCAGCAAGTTTCTGTGCAGCATGACGCAAATTAGTTCTCCTCCCACTAATCTGTGATGTTACCGCGGCCTGCATATAAATGGCTCGTCATTTGATAACGCTGACCAGTCAGCAACGCGACAGTCTCCGTCAGTGACGCGTCACATATCGATAACGCGAAAACGATAACTTATGTGATACGCACAAATCTTAAGTGATGCGCACAAATCACCGTGCGAAAACATATGCACATTATGTGATACATGTGTACGAATCACTGTGAATCTTATGTGATTCACATGAACCTTAATATGCAAACGGGCCAACTGCTGAATGGGTCACCTGAAAGACGGAGCGGCAAATTCAAGATGGCAGTAACGATCATCGACAAAGGGAAAAGATGATATTGTGTGTATCACATAAGGTTTGTACGTTTTCGCATAATGATTCATACATATCACATTAGCTTCATACAAATTTCATAAAGTTTGTGCAAATGCTTAGGCACCCTTGTACCCTGCTCTTCTCAATAAGTGCGTTGGGTTCTTTAATGTGCTTATGCCCAGGGCTCGAAATTCATTTTTGGGATTAGGTGCACTGGTGCACCCAGCTTGAAAATTGGGTGCACCAAAAATTTTTTGGGTGCACCACTTAAATCTAAGTAATAACCTAATAGCAAAACTTAGTTACAAGCTATCAAATTCTTAAACAAGTACCATGACAGACATTTTTGTTATCTTTCTAATACTAAAATGTCAAGAATATGATGTATCCTAGACTTCCTAGTATACTTTGATATCTTTACATACATAAACCTAAGAAAATATTTGGGTGCACCCTGTGCACCTACTGAAAATAATTGGGTGCAAAGCTCCAATTTTGGGTGCACATGCACCCAGTATTTCGAGCCCTGGCTTATGCCTGAAGCTCCCTTGTACATTAGCCTGGCTTCCATCTGGGTAGTAATCCCCTTGTGCTTGCTTCTCCTACCCATCTGGAGAACTGTATATTCAAACCTTTTGGTGAGGACTTCTGCAGTTAAATGAGCAAATCAGTGAATAAGTTCTAGAGCAGTCGGTCGAACAGGCGTTCCAACACAAAAGCGGAAAGAGTGTGTTTTGGGTGTTAGAATGCCTGTCTGACTCTGAGCGCTTGATTGCATTCCTTAATTTGCTTATAAATGTGTAGGGAGTCGGGACCAATCAGCACCCTTGTCCAAAATTTGGACAATTCCAGACGTGAGAGATGTCAAGGTTTCGCGACAGAATAGCAGAAAAGCAACTGTTTATAGTGTGTCAGGACTCGAATTAACCACTTGGGCACCCTCGCTGCGCCAGTAGTTTTTCTCCATGCCAGAGTTGTTAAAAAAGTCAGGTTGCGCCATGCGCAACTTGATTTTTGGGGTAAACAAAACAATCCGTAAGTTACAGGCCATTTAGTAAAAATATTAGAAAATGAACGCCTTGTTCTGGGGATCTACGCCTTTGGTAAGCCCTAATTTTCCGCCGGAAACTTCGCTCAGAGTTCAAAATTTGCCAATCCCGGCCTTCATGGAGCCGCTATTTCAAATCTACCTTCAAGTCTCTTGCAATCTTGCACTAGTACCTCACATCTCTCAAATAGCGAGAGTCACACCCCATTGGCCATTTCAGCGTGACGTAGCGAAACGGACAATTTTGGTGAACTGGATGTTGGACCTATTGGAAAATGAACAGATTATAACATCAGGCATTCACACGTTTTTGGGCCACTGGTCAAAGAAAATGGCAAAAGCGAAGTAGAGTAGAGTCTATACTATAGTCCCTTCCACCAAGTTTTACAGTCAATTGTACGGAGGCAATTAGCCTTGTACTCTTGTTGTAGAATTTTAAAACACCAGTGGGATTCAAAATACTAGTGCTCCACAAAACAAATTTCTTTGTAGAGAAATGAACCATTCTTTTGAGTATCGTCCATTCACAAGTTTCCACAATCAGGTTCAGGTTCAGATCCGGACCCACCCGTATGTGGGACCATAAGAAAAAAAAATTACTTCCACTAGCAACTAAAATAGTCGATGTTTTGTAATGCAACAAGTGGCAATGTGAAATTCTGACCCACCTTTGAGGGCTTGTATCCAAATAAGGAAACTGTGGCAACTTTGACATCTTCTCTGTTCAGATATCCTTTCTGTCCAGCATCATATTCATGGAATGCCTGAAAAGACACAGTATAAAGGATCTTTCAGTTTAACAGACAAAGATGTAAAAAGGGGATGCAGTTTTTCAACTTTACTATAGAGGGAGCTACAGTAGAAATGCTTGAAACAGTAGATCTATGCTACAGCCATAAAAATTTTTTTTGGGGGGGGGGGGGCTTGAAATTGAAGAATCCAACTTTACTGTCTGACAGAGAGTGGGTCCTGGTAATGACCGCTAATAATATATATCACGCTACATTAAGAAAGGCATCCAGCAAAGCTTTATGACCTATGGTAAATATGATAGCTTATCCTACAAGACCATCCACATCATAAAGACCCCCTCTGAAATATTCGAAAATGGGATAAATATAAATATTGATTCAAATACATGAGTGACATCCTCTGAGAACAGGGAACCCCAAAACTGATATAAGCGTGCCAAAAGTACTAAACTACAGGAGTCAGAAGGGAAGAAGGAACTTAGCAAGGAAGAAATGAAGGAAGACACAAAGGAAGGAAGGATAGATGCTACCACCCCGCAGTGCAACCACAGTACAGTCTCATTACGCTTAGGGTAGCTACTGGCTGTTCTTCAAGATGAGAAAAACAATTTGTATTTTCAATGTGGTACTGTAAATGCAGAAACGGTGGATTTATGTTCGCGGTTTTCGCGGCGGCCGCTTCACCGTGAATTTAAAACCACCGCGATCATTTATCCATAACAGTAAGAGACTACAGTGTATGGTGCTACTGCAAAATTAAAACCACCGCGAAAAGTCCATTTCCAAGCTACCGCATAATCAAATCTCCGCGAACTTAAATGCATTTACAGTACAAAATTTAAGTGGTCAGGAAGGTTGCACAAAATGACTTAACACACAGAGTATTGTATTGCGAACAATACGACTCTACGAGTGATCACGGCGATGTCGCACTGACGCACTGGCAGGCAGAAAGCAGGTGGAAGACAAAAGATTAATTTACATATCAATTTGTAATTTTACTATAGTGCTTATTTAAATATTCAGAAGTAATTTAACCTGCTTACATCCTGGTATATAGAATACTAGAATACAGTCATAGAATACTACATACTAGTACCTTAGGCCGAGCTGAATTGACTATATGAATGACATCCTTCAGAAACCCCAATATACTTTGGCAAAAGTTTGGTAACAAATAGGTTGCTTTCATGACAAATCTAAGTGGTCAGGAAGGTTGAACAAAACAGACTGAGGGTAAGGTATACCGAACAATAGATTCATTTTTGTTCTTTCACCTTGGAATAGACGTTGGCATTTTATGACTTTAGCATATCTCATGTATTTTTTTTTTTTTTCATTCTTCAGAATATTTGCTCCTTTTTTACTTTTACTGCTGCTTTGTATCATTTACTGTATGGTTCGAAACTTTTTTTTTAAACAGTGAAACAACCAGAGGGGTGAGTAGAACAGAAGAAGCAATATCCTGACTCCCGGGATTCGAACCCCGCCGAACACAGGCAGCCGGATCACAAATCCAACGTGCAAACCACAACGCCAAAAACCTCAGAGATGTTGGCGTGGTCAGTTTGGCAGCGCTTGAACCCCTGAGATTCGAACCCGCGCCGAACACAGGCAGCCAGATCACAAATCCAACGTGCAAACCACAACGCCAAAAAGCTCAGAGATGTTGGCGTGGTCAGTTTGGCAGCGCTTGAACCCCACTGTTACAACAGACTTAAATTGATGCATGTGCGGATGTCCTTCATATAATCAAATCAATGTAGCCTTAGATGTTAACAAAAACAGCAATCACTCATATAGACTCTTCATTTGCGTTCTTTCAGTTGTAACGGCCATGACCTTTTTCTTTGGCTTTGGAATTGACTTCGGCATCTATACAACATTAGTGTACAAAATACTTTTCTGAGCCAGGTTGCACAGTCTGGGCAAAAACTAGGTTGCACAACTGAATTTAAAGTTGCACCACCTACAATTCACTAATTTCTGAAAAAAAAAAGTTCAATACATACATGTTTGGCTGACATGAAACGGAGCTGCCTCGGTCCATTTATTTCTTCCAAGTAAATTGAGAACAAAATCAAGTTCTGAGGCTCAAAATCTAAGTTGCACCCTGTGCAACCTGAGTTAAGAAGTAAGTTGCACCAAGCAAAAAGTGGTTGCAATGTGCAAGTGGGTATTTAGCATGCTGCTTAATTAGTATTTTCTGATGTTTTGGGACGTCACGACATATGCAGCTGTTTTATACCATTCTTAGTTTGGTCGAAATTTTTATTTTTGGAAACGGACGAAAATTGATGCGCTCGCAGATTTCATCCATACCCATAAAATTCAACATTTCCTAAATAATTGAACTTTTAAAGAAAAATGTAACCAAGATCACCCTTATACTCAATTACTTTGGTGACAGCGCAACATAAACTTATGTTTGGAATAAACTGGGTTGAAACTATACACAGTAGTTTACAATTACAGTTTTGCAAACAATGCCACACCCCTGCAACACCTAACACTACTCACTCCTATACTAAAGTAAAGAAGTGTGACATTGGCCATCTGTACCCCCCTCCCCACTCTTACACACTCACAGCCGCTATCATACGCCGTTCCTGCTCGGTCACTCCACGTGGCGGGGCCACTATCGTTTGTTCGAACGGGAAACAGGAGGCAGACATGATATTTTTGTCCTACATGTCGTCAAATACGACAAAAACCTTCCCCACTTTTCATTAGAAATGCCGACTTTTTGTCATGAAAGGCTTATCACCGTGCTTGTTTTTACCGCCTCTTACGAGCCCTGTGATTGGTCTAGCGAGACGTTATTTTCCCACGTGTTTGTAACGAGGGCTGGGATTGGCGGATCGGCGGCAGCCTCTTTCTCATATCAATCCTTCTTCCTGTCGATCCATAGAGAAAATGGCGACTCTGTGAATGTAGCAAATATTCGCCGCGATTTTACCGTATTTTGTGGACATTCTGGGACCAAGGTTGTGAAGAGTAGTGATGAGTTCGACGCGGACTGGTGTGAAAAGGACACGGAGAAGACCCAGGCCCAAATCGGCCACGGTTTCTGCTCCGGTGGCGGGTAGGTCTCCTCGCCTTTGTTGTGCCTTGCTATGCGGGGCCTTGTTGGTTGGGTTGCCGGATCCGCAGCGCTGCGGCCATTATTTACGTGCTCTTTCTCTCCCCTTTCCTTCCTTTCCATCTCCCTCTACACCCCTTCCTAGTCGTAACACCTCCTCTTTATACTCTAGCAGATATCTACGGGGCTATAAGGGCCGTGGACAGTTGTGTTCCATTCGAATTACATGCCTTTGTTTTGTACAAATCGCAGACCTCTTTGGCCCCACAGGCTAGCCAGGTCTGGTCCCAATATCGCATTACCCGGTCCTGCTTTGTGTTTTCATGCATATCTCTTCACCTTTTTCCCTACCACATACTCTACTACAAACTCTTTACTAAAATGCATTGTATAGTGTGAAAATTTAAACCCCAAACTGCGTCTTTTTGGTGCACAATTGTGATGAATGCAAAGCTAGGGTTGTGTGTGGGGGTGCACTACTATGGTTGACAATGGCTGAGTATGTCGACAAGAATTTCTAGGGCTTGGTCCACACCTTAAAAACACGCTCCAGGCATGTACAAGCAACGAAGAAGAGCAAAAACCTGCGGATTTTAGAAATGTACACCAAAAGGCTAGAGCTGTATGTGTTCTTTTTGATCGGTAGAAGTGAAAATTTCATAAAAATTCTTATTGATTTTTGCGAAATAAGGACCCATGCGGTGCCCTGAAGCTCACTTCCTGTTGGTTGACCTGAAAGTGACCCAGGTAAAGGGTTGAGGAGAACAGCAAGATTCTTCCCTTGTTTAAGACATTGTGAATCCCTGGTAACATGGTTCTTATAGTTTAAGATGAACGATAAGGAACTATCGCATTTCCTTTTCAATGGTGCGGTTGAAAATAATGATCCGATGGACATAATAATTTGATGCGGCGTAATTTGGGGGTGCTTCAATGCCCAGGGGCCTGCACCTCAATTTGCACCTGGCAGTATTTTACTATGATAATCACATTACAACATAGCTGCAACATCTGCACAACATCAGCGAACAGCTACATAATTCTGCATAAATTTAATCGAAACAAGACATGTGAGATGTGAATGGTCACACATTTCTTCTGTATCTTTTCTCCAATCTTTCTTGTCTTGTGGAAATTGTGCAAGGTTTTGCTTTGAAAGTTAGAATTTTTGTTAGAAGCAAGTTAGAAGCAAGTGTTGTTTTCTTAAATGAGTACTAGCGTAGTGGATGATTATAACTGGAAAAGATGTTACAGTATTCTGAATATTTTCGTTGTTAGCATCTGCATTATGTACATCTGTTACTATTGACTTACATTATAAAAAGCATTGATTATTCTAAATCCCCTGTGCTATAGGATGCTTAGTCGGTCCTATAGGATAGGATTAGGGATGTAGATTGCAAAGGGTTTATCTTGATGTTCCCTTGTCTGTTCCCAGGTCCCTCCTCTTCTAGAACATCATCAACCAGCAGTACTGTAGAAGCCAGTCATCCATACAGGCTGCGAAGGAAAAGTCGAGTGGGACTTGTAAGTAACTTATGATATTTTTTATTTTGTAAATTATTTCCTATTGTATGAAATATGTTACGATGTACCTAAACATTGACGATTTATTTTAACAACAGTTGATTGCGTGACTGCATAAAAAAAGATCTTGTATGATTTCAAAACTAGTTTTTCATGATGTTGGCAATGTTCTTAAACTGTTTTGTTTGTTAACTGTGTATGGGAAAATGTTTGCGGTGGTTAAATGCCCGTGATTTTCACTCTTAAATTCAAAATCACAACCACCACAAATATTTCCATATTATAGTAAAACCCTACATGGCTTGTACTGCAAAATCTGTCAGACTGTCCATTTTCGCAACTACGATAGAATGCAAAAATTTCCCCATTTACTGTAATAAAGAAGGTATAAGTTTCGTTTGGATGTAGAATGTGTTTTCATCAATTAGATTTCAGTTTGTGGCACGTAGGAAAAAACGAATGAAGTCTAATTTAAATATGTGTCATAACATATACTTTAAAATGTAAGAGGCAAAACATCATATGATATTTATCCAATTATGTGATGTTATGTGTATTTGAGCTTGGTTACTGTGTATGAACTATGGTTTGAGTGGGTAGGTATCAAGTCCAAGTTCAGGTTCATGTCCGTTATAAGTCTGTACCTGAACCCTAACCCATTGCATATGTGTGCTAGAAATACTCTTTTTCAGTTACATGTAAAATTGCATGTTGGCATAGATTTTAGATGTAATTTTTGAAATATACAAAATTATAAACCTTCCATAGTAAACACAAAAGCTCAGTATTAAACACAAAAACAGCAGTGTTTTCGTTCTTTTCCCACGCAAATTTCACAAAAAGAGAATATACATAAAGTGAAAAGTTCACAAGGTTTAGGTTTTTTTTAACTAAGCCTAAATTATCTATGAAGAACAGTTCCGGTACAGGTAAGCAGCACTAGTCCTTGATGTATGCATGGCAGGAAAAGTTGATTCCATGTAGCACTCCCATGCTAACCTAAAGACCAAAGGTGCCCCATGTGTGGCTGTACTGAATATGCATCACGGCTTTATTGTTATAGATGAGCCTCAGTAGATAATAGCTAATACTGCTCCTTCGAAAGGGGACGTGAGATTACTGAGATTTCACACCCGGTAATCTCCAAGCAGATTCCTCCGGTGGCATAAAACAGTCGCTGTGGCCAATTTTACTCCTCTGCCGGCTAAACTCCTTCCCCAGCTTATGTTGCTGTTTTATGCCACTGGAGGAATCTTTTACTCCTCTGCCTGCTAAACTCCTTCCCCAGCTTATGTTACTGTTTTATGCCACCGGAGGAATCTGCTTGGAGATTAACACCCGGTACATCGTTCTCTCGTTAGCAGCAGCCCGCCTCCGGTGGCGCCCAGAGCGACCATGACAGTGACGTTGGCCTTCCCGTCCGCCAGCCAAAGCGATCACGGCTGTCCATTCCAGAACAAGACCATGGTATGTTACTTAGTGCGATCACATCTGGTGTGGTATCTGAGGGGATTTCCCTAATTAATTAAGGCATAGGAAAAATATGTTATGTTTTTGGTTACCATTAGAAAATGATAGAGTCATTAGATTTCTATGTATAACTAAAATGCCATTGGCACATATTGCAATTATACAGATATACATTGTACAAGCACTGTTTTCTTTTTTGACAGAAATGAGAAAAACATGTTGGAAAATGATTCTACAATATTTTCATCACTCAAATGTCAGGTCGAAATTTTATGTCCCTTGCCAGGGCTAGCAGCCGACAAAAAAAAAGGTTAGGGTTGCCAGGTTTTTAGAGTTAGTCAGGTAACCGAGAACACAACAATTTTTTTCAAAGGTTTTAACTTACAACGCCACGCACATTCATACGTTATTTAGGTATCATTCCTCAAACTAACTCATGGTAAATTGATACTAGCTAGATAGGTAGAAAGCGTTGTCCTTACGTGCCCTTTATCACATAGCAACATACACTCGGTACCAATTAAATTGTTAGGTGATTTTTGTGGAAGAAAACGAACCTTTGACAATAGCTGAGTGACAGTGCTTGAGATAGTGGTTGCCAGAATGCTGGGGTCCTGCCCTGGAGTTTTTAATGAATTGATTGGTGTAAAATTGAGACTCATTAGGTCCACAGGGTATACCCTTTGTTAACAAGCAGCTGATACCACTGGTGGGGGATTCATCGAAAACCGGGCTTTTAGTCAGAGATGCGTCTTGGTTGCACTGTTCTATAAATAATAAGGAATTACATGTCCTGCTATTAGGCAACACAGCGTAATATTTTTCCGCCCCCTTTTTCGGTAACATCGCTGAATGTGATCAAAATTTGTCGATTCCAGCTGCTTCGATCGTCATTTTACCATCACTATGTTTCTTTTCTGATGAAAAGTTGGAAAATCTCGCTGACTAACATTTCGTTGAAAAAAAAAAAGATTCATACTACTGCTGAGATAAGAACAGGTCTAGAAAAGTCTATATGATATCCATTGACCCAACTGCCTTGGGCAAGTGAAAGTGCCGATTGGGGAAGCCCGCTGTTCTTGCCCAATTGGGCCAGTGCGATTTAAATTATAGTCTTAGATATCGTGATTTTGTGTACTACTCTAAATAAATTGTGCCCCCCAAGTGGCTTGCCAGGTCTATTAGGATTCTCCATTTGGAGGGTATGGCGAAACAGGTGTTAAGAACACCTTTTCAAAGCCGCCATACACACATGTACACATGTTCGCACATGTCTACACGCGGCGGGGTTACACCGCCCCTTACGGGGTGATATACCCTTTCGCTGGCTGATACGGTATGGAGGTTCGCCAGGCCTCCAACCGGGTGATTTGAAGTGAATCACCAACTCCAGACAGAAGGGTTTGTTCCATCTCACACCGCACCATCGCACGTGTGGGGGTTCTTTAACGTGCATGGGGTGTGACTCTCCCCATACACGGGACCTCCATTTAACGTCCTATCCGAGGGACGGCCCTAGCCGAAGCTAGGTACTCATTTTTCACCTGAGTATAGTGAGGAAATCCGTGTAAAGTGCCTTTCCCAAGGGCACAAGATCGGTGACACGCAGCGGGATTCGAACTCGCCACCTCTCGGTCACGAGGCACAAATCCCGCCGCTGCGCCAGACGATCTCACAAAGGTCTTGTAGTCAAAACACTGTTACATGCTTTGATTCAAAGTGCTTTATTTTTTTACTGAAAAATAGAAGAAAAGATTTCATTGCTGCATGTAAAAATGCACCGAAATACGTCATTCAAATTTCGGGCAAGTGAAAAACTGGTTCAGGCAATGGAAATTGACCATGTACATGCCCAATACTAGGCCCAATGAATTTTTGAAAACTTGTCCAAGAAGGTCAATATTAGCGGTTTCTCACAAAGACTGGAGGGCTCAGACGTAATCAATTTCAGCTGTAATCGGAGCTTAGTCCATTGTGATGAGGAGGTTTTCAAGGGTTGAATTGTGGCCAATCAGGATGCTGCAAAGATTGATCAATTTATCTCTGGAGGACTAGAGTGATGACACATGAATAGGCATTGTCTAGGCTGGGTGGATGGTGAGTCACTGGTAGAGTAAACGTGTGCAGAACGGATTAGGGAAGGAAGAATTAAGGGATGGGTCACCTGGGAGGGTCACTCAGCCAAGTGGACAGATGTCAGGACTGGACATTGTCTCTCCGGCCAGCTGCAGATCTCCCCATGCATGCCGCACCGCTTTGAGCAGAGCTCCAGAACCGAAACGACAAATTTGTCACCGCATTATCCCCGCCACAATGGGTGCTGAGATGGTGTGGTGCCTGTGGATAAAGGGACTGATGGTAGGGCCACACCAATTTTATTTGTTGTTTCTCGGATTTTATTCAGAAAAAAATTGGGTAGGTCGGTCGAGAAAAAAAACGAAAAAAAAAACATTTCCAAAAGTCAACATGAGGTGTGGCCATCAATTAGAAATTTTTTTTTCAAATCTGAAAAAATAGGGTAGGGAAATCCGAGAAACAACAAATAAAATTGGTGTGGCCCAGGCTAGGTTGTGCTTCCCCTCCAACAAGTGTAGAAATCGTAGCAACAATGTTCATAATGTAATAAAACATCATACAAGTACCACACATGATAGAAGGATTATTTTTCTACCCCACCTCTAAATTACCGTATTGTTCTTATGTTGAATGACTTTTGCACATGCGCTCGTTAAAGTCAATTGCTTAGCATTGTTTATCTATCATGGGTCTTAGTTGAATAATTAGCTTATGAATTAAACTAGAAACAGATAAGTGCAGTTGTACTTGCAATGACAGTTGACCTTTTTGTGTGTCAAAATGTCTGCAATAGCAATAGTATTTTTTTTTACCTCTAATAGTAATAATATCAATGTCTAATCTTATATAGTCCAACCTAGTCGAGTTTGTATTGGAACATAACAGTTTTTACAAAGCATAGTCTCTATTTATGTTGTAGTCAGTTAAATGATAAACTACTACGCTCTTTGTACCAACGTTTTCTAAAGGTTTTGTAGGTTCTGAAAGTAAATAAAGGTGTGGTATTGTTCAGGGCCTTTGTTAACAATTTTGTGGTTTGGATGCTCTTTGTTGTGTACATATCCAATAACAAGATCTTTTAGTTTTAGTTGTTGTGTGGTCAATGATACTATACGTACAACAGTTCATGACTATAAGCAACCACCATAAGGTTATTCAATGAACAAAGAAGTTTGTACAAAATATACACCCTTCTGATGTTATTGAACATCAAATCTTAAAAATCATACTTCCCGTTGTTGATTACTGTTGCCAGTTCAATTTCGGCCCATAGTAAACACAGCAGCTCGTTCGGAACTTTTTACTGAGACTTGCAAGAGATGTTCTTTTGAGAAGTAGAGAAGGCAACATTACAAAAAACTTAATATACGTTATTATGATTATGCACTGTTTGTTTCTCAAAAGAACGTTTATCGCAAGTTTCAGTACAAGGCTCTGAACTGGCTGCCGCATAAATTAATGACATCACAGTCGGAAATTACAAAATGTAACTTGATAACAATCAGAATTAAAATGATTTATTTGTACAATGTCGCAGCCTTGTAGGCTGAATCGTGTGATACATTACAATTACAAGAACAAGAAGTATGATTTGTAAGATTCAATGTCTAACAACAACAGAAGGGTGTATATTTTGTACAAATGTGTATGTTCATTGAATGACAATGTACGGATGAATGTAACCGGGAAATGTTAAATTTTGGTGGCATCAGCACTTTAAAACCATTCAGTTATATCTAAAACTGTGTACTTGTCTACTTCCTGCCAAGACCCCCTAACCATTCAGTTGTGTCTGTTTTCTACAAGGCCCCCTAATCAGCTGGCTGCAGGAGGAGGTGCCTGATGAGGTCCTGCTGAAGATCATGAGTTACCTGAAGGAGAAGGACCTGTGTCGAGCCGCGCAGGTCTGCAAGCGCTGGAACACCCTCACCAACGACCCCACAATATGGTACAGCTCTTGTCAACTTTCTTACACATGGTCTTCATAACGGTTAGGACATTTGGCCCCAAACCCAGAGGTCCTGGGTACAAATCCTCTGACATGCTACCAATGTTTGCTCATGGGAAAGACACTTAACATGACTTTCCTCACTCCACCCAGGTGTTAAAACTTCAGCTCTGCTGTCCAATATCATGTCCTAGACACAGTGCATAACAACCCACTGCCCATACAGCCTTAAAAATGCCATGGGAATATCTTTACCTTTACTTGAACAGTATTTTGTGGTCTTTCTCACAAAAATACTTTTTTTTTTAAATTAAAAATGCAGTACTGGCAAAGACACAAAGACCATGAGCTCACAAATTATATTTCTAGGCATCATGACATGTCATTCTGCATTGTTTCAAACTCCTCTAAAGCTAAAGCTAAAGTTGCCATGCATCACATTGTAATGCGTAGGCCCAGCACCCATCTCCGTTTTTATGCCCTGGGGTCACACATATATACATGTAAGTCACTACAGCAGGGGGCCAGTCCACCGATAGTGAAGTATGTTTAGCTTCCATACTCTTCCTCTTTGCAGAGAAAGAAGTATGTACCATTTTTAAGAGTCTTTGGTATGACCCGGCTACAACATCCAGCCTTCCTTGGTCCTCTGCTTTATATTGAATGTCGTTCATTCTTTTATTTTCAGGAAAAATCTTTACACTGCAGTGTTTGAATATACCCAGCCCATGATGCACCCGGAGCATGGAAAATTCTACTTTGTCAAGCCAGAAGAATATAACTGTCCCAACCCTTGGAAGGACAGCTTCCGCCAATTGGTAAGGACCGACAACTATTATGGACTCTTAGTTCTATATCCTGTTGTACAACATGTCCCCGTGGCACAAGCGGTAAAACAACCTTCTGCTTGGCCGTATGGATTAAATTGTTGGATCTGTGGTCCCAAGTTTGGTCCCAGGGTTGGCTACAGTTTTAACATGTTGTAAGGTATTGCATTCATCATTTTAAAGGGTGACGTAATGCTGTTATAAGGCTCAAGTACAAGACTTCTGCACGTAAAAGAACCCAAATTGCAACACACTTACCCAGAAGCATAGGGGTGACCCGCTGTGCTTGGCTAATGTATTATGTCCTGTAGCGAAGCTGCTTTGTACTACTAGTTAACGAAAAAATGTTAAACTTTGTGGTTCGAACTTGACCTTGGTACCTAAAGTATCTTGACTTGACTTTGACTTGACTTTGTTTAGTTCTTGAAGCTTAGCGAGTATTTATTAACTGTTTTTCTCTGTTTTCTACAGTACAAAGGTGTCCATGTAAAACCTGGTTATGCAGAACACTATCACAACAATGCTGACCGGTACAAGGGCAGAGAACACATGTTGGTAAGTACTGTACTATGTACTATGGAAGAGATTGATATTCTCATCCCAATGGCTTTGTATGTAAGGTGGTCATAAAATAGTAATCCTTTCTTCAATATAACACTGACAATTTTTTTGGCACGTTACAGATAAATTGTAAATGCATGTAAATTTGTGGTGTCCACAAATTTCGCAATGACTTCACCATGAACTCAAAACAGCCATGAAAATTTTTGCCTACTTGCCCCTTGTCTGTAAATGCAAAACTGAACTCAAAACCACTGCAAATACTCAATTTTCTCCTTGCTGTAAAAATAAGATTACTGTAATAGCAATTACTGCAATAGCAATTACTCAAGCAACTGGATATGATCTTAAAATAGTATAAAACATTCTCTTAACAAAATCTCCTCAGCATCACTAACAAAAGGAAATTGGTACGTCTGACTGTTTCAAAAATCATACCCAGTTGCTTGAGTAAATGCTATTTGGCATATCTTATCACCTGGATGTCTAACCTTCATTGACACTCCAAACTTGAATAATCAAATTATGGATAGTGAGTGAGTGAATGCACTTACAGTATTACTAATGAATATGTTTTTGGCTGCAGTATTATGACACCATTGAGGATGCGATGGGAGGAGTGAATGAGTGCCACCATGAAGGGCTGATCTTCGTCCACTCTGGGATCTACCAGGACGAGTGGATCTACGTGGAATCTCCCGTCACCATCATCGGGGCAGGTCAGTGGGAAATACTCCTTTTAACTTCAAAATTGAACGTGTCAATGCAGCAGCACCACCTAGCTGCAATGTTAAGTATAACAAGTTCAAGATGTCTATGGTTGCGAGATTGTGAATTTAATTTGAATACATGTTAAGTATTCATCTTTGTATTTGCAGTACTGTCTTTAACTTGCTTCATTTCGTATCTGTGCTGTGAAAAATATTGTTACAGGTGTTTTGGAGTGGGGTATATTTTGTGTTGAATATTTTCACACTGGCCTATACTTGTTTCACACAGGCTTCCACAGAAGATTTCAAATGCACTTAACGTGTACTGTGTGCACAACTGTATTAAATTCAAATATCAGATTTGGAGACCAAAATTTCTGCCATTGGAATTTGCTGTTTGACAGCACCAAATTTTCTCAACCTCTGGTGTATACATAACATACAACATGGTGTATTCCGCATCACCCTCGGTCCCAGCCCCCACCAGGGCCGACCACCCTCCAGCCTTCGGGTAATCTTACCTGTCATCTGGCTGGCATCTCAAATGATGCAGAGTGCACCATGTATTCTATATTTGTATCCCTATCTCTTCCATCAAACCCTTTTTCTTTGTATGTTTGAAATACTGTAGGGCTCTAAATACTTTTTTCTGCATACCTACACTGGTTCAGGTAACATTGAAAATTACCTGCACCAGACAAATTTTACCTGCACCACTCTGAATTTAGGAAGTATGGATCATACTAAAATCTGTTCAGGAACCATTGTTATTTTTTTCTTTGATACTTTATAGGTGGTAACAGTCAATGCAGCTAATAACAATCCACATACACCTACATCATATGACATCTATGTATAAAACCCAGTACATGGACCAGTGCAGGTTAGGTGCAGGTAGACACCAGAAATACCTGCACAGCTCCATTTTTACCTGTGCTAACCTGCATATGCAGGTGGTATTTTGAGCCCTGTTGAAAGGATCTTAGCTCATGGGAATGTGATGTTTTGCCCACAGCTCCAGGCAAGGTGGCGGAACATGTGGTTATCGAGAACACCAGAGACTCCAGTATTGTGTTCATGGAGGGATGCGAGGATGCTTTTGTAGGATTCATGACAATCAGAGTGAGTACTGTATTCTTTTCCTCTAAACAATCTGTATTCTTACATGTGTTCAAGCGTCCTTACACTCACAAACTATTGAAGATATTCACAACCAAAATCCATCAGTGCGGAAACAGCTATACTTATAGTTTGTTGTGTATACATGTCTGTTACCTCCACGAAAATGGAGGTAATGTTTTCGTTTAGTTTGTTGTCTTGGTGTGTAAAGAAGTTTGTTACTACTGGCCTGAATGGCAGAAAATGGTGTAAGTGGAGACATGCAGGATTGGAATGCTTGTTTTGGCTTGGGTCCAAAGTTGTTGTGGAAGGCTTGACCTGGGTCCCTCACAAAGGCAGGAAAATGTATAGGCAGATTTTGGGAGAAATTCACCTTGAAAAAACAACAACAGGATTTCGCGGCCTTCAATTTCTAGTTTTGATTTATATTTGTTGTTGTTTCTTTCACAGTTTTCCCCAGAGGACTCCTCAGCGACCCACCACCACGCACACCACGCCGTGGAAATCAACACCAACTGCCGACCGATCATCAGTAACTGTATCATACGCAGCTCTTCCACAGGTGAGTTAAAGTCCTGAAAACTGGACCCAGGGCGACCATAAAAGACATCTCCTACCAGGATGTCAGTTGCTAAATTGACTCCTCAAATCCTCCCAGCATCATAAATGGCTAAGTTATAGTACACCCTTGGTATTCCTTATGTTTGCTACATGTGCAGAGTAGTGTTCGACTTGTTTTGACATTTCCCTATCATCTTGTTACAGTACTGCAGCCAAATGTTGGTTTTGATATCTCTTGTTTTAGACATGCCATGGTCGTGATTTTTAAGTCGAAGATAGCTCTTGGGGCAGAGAGTAAGTGGTTTAGGTTTGGGCCCCCTAGCAGCTTTCATGGAACTGCAGGAGCCAGTTTTGTTAAGTTTTGTGCTTCTGTCCACGACAGTTGGGTCGGCAGTGTGTGTGACAGGCAGCGGCGCCCAGCCCACCATCCGCAACTGTAACATCAGTGACTGTGAGAACGTGGGACTGTACGTTACGGATCACGCACAGGTCAGTGTTATTCTGTACTCATTTTCCTTATCAAGTTACAATGGTGTTTTGTGTCACAAAGTTCCATATATATGTGATGCTATTAACTTTGGAACTAGTTCCATACATTGTCACATGTTAAACCTACCATGGTAACATCTATTACCCAGAGTCTTAGTTTTGTATTTTGACATATCTGCAAGTTTAGTTGAATAACAAAAGATGATATCTCAAATTTTCAACCTTTGTTATAAGAATAGTACCTTGTGCAGTACTCCTATTAATTGCTAGATGGGGTAAATGAGATTACAGTAGAGGACTCCTTATATATTGTGTTGTTAATTGCAGGGCTTTGTTGAAGACTGTGAGATCAGCGGAAACGCGCTGGCTGGAATCTGGGTGAAGAACTACGCCAACCCCATCATGAGACGTAACCACATCCACCACGGACGGGACGTCGGCGTCTTCACGTTCGAGAAGGGGATGGTACGTTTAGCGTGATTAAATCCCATGGCGGTTGGTAAGGCCGTTAACAGGGATTTCCTTTTGCGGTCGACTAAAGGAAAATGAGTCCTCTCTGTTGGAACAGAAAGTTTCCATTGGAGGCTACGCACCCTCAAATCTAGTGATCATCTCTTCCAAGGAACTACTCTGAAGAAAAACTATCGTGTAGGGTTGAGGATATCCATTTAGCTAGAAGACTAACCGAACAAGTTTTCACTGATCCAGAATTATTTCTATGAAATCTTAGTTAACTTGCAGCAATAAAATCCTTTCATTTTTCAGTGCAAAAAAGAAACTCACCAATAAATTATATCTGTCCTCATCTACGCATGGAAAAAATGTCACCCGTGGAAAAGTTACACTGGCCCAGTTTTGGCAAGTACGGTAGGACATGCACTTGCCTGATCCATATTTTCATTTGCCCTGGGTTAGGCTGACATCATATGTCAAAGCCGGGGCCTAGCTGGGCCATTTGTGGAAATGAAAAATAGAAATGTAAACTTATACACAAATATACACAAACAGTGCCCACAACTATTCTCTTAACATCTTGTGTAGTTTGTTGTCTTCTATATCACACTTTTTGTTACTGAAAGCTGCCCGGCTAGGCCCGGTTTGGAAATGTGACGTAGACCTAAATGGGCCAATGGACTTGTCTTAACCCTCTTTTCTTTCTCTCCTAGGGTTATTTCGAGCAGTGTAACATCCACCACAACAGGATCGCAGGGTTTGAGGTGAAGGCCGGCGCTAACCCCACCGTGGTGAACTGTGAGATCCACCACGGACAGACCGGCGGCATCTACGTCCACGAGAAGGGGCGCGGACAGTTCATCGACAACAAAATCCACTCCAACCAGTTCGCTGGGATCTGGGTAACGTCACATAGTGATCCGACCATTAGGTAAGTACATCGGATTCATTTGTTCAACCTTGTACCTGGTGCAGCATTTCTGTGAATCACTAGGTGGCATACACGTCCAAAGTTTTAGAGAAAAATTTGTAGAAACAACTATTGCAATGGGATAGTTGGACAGTAAGCTACGCTAACAGCTGTTGCTATGACTGCTGTATGTGTAACAAATTGGCGATGTTGTTCCTTGATGTTTATGGCTGCAAACACTCCATTTTCTCGCTGCCGTGAAATCAAATCCACACAAACTCAAATGCATTCACAGTACCACACAACCATGCAGTTGCATGCCAAAAAATGCTGTATTAGACTTTCTTGTGCCATTGACCATGATGATCTTGTGTTGCAGGGGCAATTCCATCTTCAATGGCAGACAGGGTGGAGTGTACATCTTTGGTGATGGCAGAGGGCTTATAGAAGAAAACGACATCTACGGTAAGTGCATAATGTTGTTACTGGGTAGGCCGACTACACAATGTCGAATGTACTCTCTCTTCACAGCCAAGGGCTGAATTGCTAGGAGCTTACAATTGGCGGGACTTAATCGTAAGGGTCTGTAATGATAAAACATTAAAACATTGATTTTGTTCTGTGGTGAACATAGCATTAGGCCACCCACACGACACATGCAGTCTTCGTCCTGGTAACGCACTCTGAGTTTGAAACTAAGTTACGCAAAAGAAATATACTTCTTGAGCTGGAATCTGGTCAACCAGGATTTAGAAATCCTACTTGTGTCGAGTTTACCTGTAAGATTGTGTCTAAGGGTTGTTAAGAAAGCAGTTTTTGAGGAATTTCTTGATCTATTTGTACAGGAAACCAGCTAGCAGGTATCCAGATCAGAACCAACAGTAATCCCATCGTCAGACGAAACCGTATCCATGACGGACAGCACGGCGGCATCTATGTGGTGAGACATATTTCTTATTCTTGCTGACGACAAATGCTTTTGTCAACTTTGACAATAATTATTTGACAATTTTTCCTTGTGCTTGACAACTGACAACGAACAGGTAAAATATGTGACCTCTAGAACAAAATTACCATGCCTGGAATGTAACACCTCAGTTACAGCCCCAAATTAGATACAATATAAGTTTATTGGAAATCGCAATGTTACAACAGAATTAAAAACCAATGTACAATGGTTAAGATTCATTAACAGGAGATTAAAAGTGATTGCACTTGTTTGTGCCAGGTGCTTTTTAAATCGTCTAACCATTATCATGGAAGCTCATCTGTATTGGTAGTAATCATAGTAAAAGACTGCGCAAAGGTATACACAGATCAAATTTTCAGCAACCACTGTTGCATTTTTCAGATTAATAATGACCAGTAATTCCTTTATGTAAACTCTCGATAGTTACACAAACGTGACCTTATTCACACATGATCTTGCGTATACGTGACATCAGCAATCTGTTATCTGTCTAATCGTTTTCTAAATCTTGCCAGTTGCTGTAGTAACTTTTGTATTGTGTTTCTCATTAAAACTTGGATGTCTAACCTTCATTGACATACGTTCTGCTCTACATTGTTCCTGACAGCATGAAAAGGGCCAGGGCATCATAGAGGAGAATGAAGTACACAGCAACACGCTGGCCGGGGTGTGGGTCACCACAGGCAGCACTCCTGTCCTCAGGAAGAACAGGATCCATAGTGGGAAGCAGGTACCATCCATTCTCATCTTAGATGAAATCTTCAGAAATATTTCCTGTCCACAGGTATACCCTGTGAATGCAGAAATGTTCATGGTGCTTTTATGTTCACAGTTTTCACAAGGCAGTCTTACCATGAACTTAAAACCACCGCAAACGGTTACAGATTGTGACTGCGTATGGCACTACCGCAAACTTAAAACCACAGCGAACACTCCACTTTCCTGCTAACGCAAAATTAAATCCACCCAAACATAAATGCATTTACAGTAGTTATCTTTGGGATGTCCCTGTAGCTCAACTAGTAGCAGCTTCGCAGTTGAGCTACTGATTCCAATATTAGTTGGTAACTGAAAGACCCTAGTTCAATCCAGGGAAAGGCATTTGTGGGTTTCACTGGCTTTCAGAAGGGGTATAAATTGAGGGTGCTTTAAGCATGTCACAGGGGGAAGAGCTAAAAACCCCTTCCTGCTAAAATACGCTGCTACTGAAACAGCAAGGAAAAGGCTGTCCTGTGTGCCACTAAAATGTAACCAACATCATGTATTTATCTTGCTATGTTCTTCTCCACAAGGTTGGTGTGTACTTCTACGATAATGGCCATGGAACTCTAGAGGAGAACGATATCTACAACCACATGTACTCTGGTGTGCAAATAAGGTGAGTACCCTGGTGTTCATGTATCACACTATTGCATGTACATGTCAATACACCAACTCAAGAGGTATTGTGTGTTGAAGATGTCTTGTGTGTCTCACTGACACACTGAGAGATAAGAGCATTTTGAGTGCATATAAACTCCTTTGTACCTTTTCTTGCTACACTGATGAATAGGAAGTACATGTATATTTGGTTTTGGCAAATGCTAGGATGACCCCATAGCTCAACAGCCTTTACAGTTCATCTACTGGTTAACATTAGCTGGTAACAGTTAGACTTCGGTTCAATCCTGAAAAGGGCATCTAAGTTGGGGCTGCACCCATTTTTTTGGAAGGCATGGATGTAGAATGGGGGTCCTGTTTTTGAGGAGGTGCCACAAGCATGCTAAAGAGAAGGGCTAGCAACCCCTCCCTGTAAAAATATACCCTGCTACAGAAACAGCTGTACCAGTCCCACTGGGCACAACAAGATTAACACAGCAACAAATGCTTGTATATGACATGTTTTTATACATGTTTGCCAGGGGTCTAGCCAGCGTCCGTTTTTCCGTCAATTGACGGAAATTTGCTGCGTCTGACGGAAAAATTTTAAAACCAATCCGTCAACCTTGACGGACAAAAATCCTTGGTGGAAGCTACAGGCGGCTTGGGGACGCCGTCCACGGCCGTAAAAGCCACACACTGTTTGTCTTGCTATTGTTATGATTGTTGACAATGTGTGTCGGCGCCCTTTCGCATACGATAATCTCATTAAAACCCGTTTTTCAAGGTCTCAGTTCAGTCCTTCTAATTAATTTTCGCGGTTTTTGGCGACGATTGTAATTGGCTGACGGAAAAAAATTTCGAGCTGGCTAAAGCCCAGATGTTTGCCCAAATTTACATGATTTACACATACATGTAGTTTGTACATGGGGACTACATATTCAAGTGTAGGTAAGGTTAGACTAAACAGATTTTATGGAATTGTGATTTCAACCTTTTCTTTATGTAATGTTGCCATTACAGAACAGGCAGCAATCCTCTCATCAAGAAGAACAAGATCTGGGGTGGCCAGAATGGTGGAATCCTGGTGTACAACAGCGGTAAGTGGGCTTGAGACAGATTTTTAACAAACTACACACAATTACAGTTCGTGCTCGGGAAGCTTTCGAGATGAATCTAAGGGTGTCCTCTTCATCAAACTGGTAGACCTCATCTTGGAGTTTTTCCTTGTCATGTGGCGGCTGATAGACATTGTTACGTGACAAAATATAGTCACAAACAGGTATGAGATTGTGTGAGAGAAGCATTAAGTGCACACTAGGCCAAACAAGCAAAAATGCTGTGACTGACTCTAGCAAAAACCTGCTGACTCTAGCCTTTTTTTGGTGGGCTGCTGGCAAGGACATAAAAGTTAAAACCTGATATCTAGGTGTCGAAATTGAAAACAGACTTTCTGTATTTTACACTCTGTCAAGTTAATGCTTTGAACAGTTGATGAGTCGGACTGTGTAGTAAACACTGTACAATACTTCTTTGTTCAATTTATTACAATACCTGTGCTTGTACAGTGCACAATGTATGATTACAGTATGGTGTGGAAAATACCAGGGACTTCCTTTCAGTTTTACATTGTGCTAAACAGTATTTGTTGGATCACTTTGGCTAAGATGTTTAAGAAGGGGGGAAATGAGAAAATCTCTTATTTCCAGTACCATAACTGGAAACAACTGTTTTCTAGGCCTTACTGGTACTTACATCTCGGTTGCATTCTTCTTCTGAGGTTCGAAATCCTGTATCTTATAACCAAGCAAAGTAACATTTAAGTACTATTTGTGTACTTTACTGATGTTGTTGTTTTTGTTGTTGTTGTTTAAGGCCTAGGCATTCTGGAAGAGAACGAGATCTTCGACAACGCCATGGCGGGGATCTGGATCAAGACGGACAGCAACCCCACCCTCCGCCGCAACAAGATCCATGACGGACGGGACGGCGGGATCTGTATCTTCAATGGAGGGAGAGGTCAGTGTAGAACACCAATAACATGTCCCATGTAGACAGGGGCAAGACAGCAGATTTTGATAACCCTTATGTAGGGCCAGCTGTGTAGGGCTAAAGATATTTTTCAAGTCACATGGTGCAAAATTTTACATGTAGTTTGAAGCATATGTGTGCAAAAAAAAAATCCCAAACCGCGTGCAGCATTTTAGCATACCTGTGTATGCTAAGAAAATTTGCCCAACTTTAAAATCAGTGTCAGTTGGACTGAAACATAAAATGGAAAAAACTCAAATAAAGCGTGCATCCCTTCACTGATCTTGAACACATTTTGAACTAGGTTAAGTAGGTAGGTAAGGTTTGTCTTCGTCCATATCAGCCATGGTCCTTAATTAGCATGTCGCTTGTGCGCGGCATGCTCTCCAAGCTCTTTCGAAGTAAACAGTCGGAAGTGAAAGGAGGCTCCTCCCACTTCCTGTGTTCCCGTGAGTGATGACGTCAGTTTTTGAAGTTTCGCTGTGGAAAGTGGTCACGCTCTCCGAGCTCTTGTGTTCCCAGTATATTTCTTCGTTTTCTAGCGCTATGAGTGATTCAAAAAAGGATAGTAGGAGACGTAAAGGGTCTCATGGTTCTCATAGTTCGTCCAGTAGGCATTCTTCTAGTGATAAACGCGCTCGCGAGGAGTTTTCACGTAGGAAATCGAGTTCTTCGTCACCACGTGGTATCGGGGACAAGCGCGAACTTGTCAGCGCCCCCCTCCCCCCCGGACACGAACGTGGAGACGGCGCGCTTACGGACGGCCGTTCCACGGAGGACCCGGAGAGTAGCGGGCAAAAAGAGCTACTGCTAGAGGGGCAGAAGAGTCCTCGTCTTCCTCGGGAGCCGAACGGAGATAAGTCTCCTGTGCGTACGCCGGAATGGCCGGGAGATTTGGGCGAATTGAGAGACCTTCTCGGGGTCAACGTCATCCAGCAAGACCAAAACTCTCTTCGCGTAGCGTTTGGGTTAATGTCTGAAGAATTCAAAGGAGTTAAAGAGATCTTAGGGTCTATCGCCGCTTCAGTCGGCGCAAAGAGGCATTTAGGCGCTCCTTCTGAGCTTGAGTCCGAAGTTACCCCCTCGAAGAGGTCGCGTTTTGACAGCGGCGATGAGTCAACATGTTCGGCGGCGAGCGATATGTCTTTTGTGCCGTTCGACCGTGAGCCGGCCGCCCCGGAAAAAGTGTGGACTGCCCGGCAGTCCGTGGTGCGGTTTGCCGCAGATTATTTCGACTTAAAGAAAGAGCGCAAGACAGAGTCCTTGACGCACTGGCAAAACAAGTATTTGCTGCCCTCTAATGCTCCGAAAGAGCTGTCGGTGCCTGAGTTAGATTCAGCCGCTAAAGAGATGATCAAGTCGATCGACTTTTACAAAGGTAAGTCGGCTCTTCAGGTCGATAGAAATCTAGCTTCGGTTCATACTAAGTTGTTGCATGTAGTGGCACCAGTTTTGAATCTTTGGCAGATGTTGAAAGAATGTAACGGCGAGATTTCTGAGCCTGATAGAGATATTATGCAGGACTGTGCAGCTACTGCTGTTTGGCTCTTAGGCTCAGCTCACTCGAAGATCGCTGATGTTCGTAGATCATCTCTAGCGGAAGTTTCCTATCAGTCTACGGCTAAGGATTTGTTTGGTTTGATTCCTGATGACCCTACTCAGTTATTGAGGAATGATTTGGGCTCTAAAGCTAGAGAATTGGCTTCAGGCAAGAAAGCCTTAGTTGATACTTTGAAACCAAAGCAGTCGTCCCAGCGGGGGCGAGGCGCTTCGAGCGCTTCTACCTCGAGGGGCAGGGGTGGCTTTCGCGGCAATCGGAAGTTCCGCCCTCCCCCCTCTCGCCAGTCAGGAGGAAACTCCAACTCTAAGTTCTACTGGGGTTCGCAGTATTCCCGCACCTCCAATCAGTCAGGAGACGGGAAGAAATCTAAGTAGTGTCTCCCAGTCTTGTTTACATCAGCTTTTACGCCGGCGATTGCCTGCACTTCAACCTGTACCCCATCCTTTGCCGAATCCCCTCCCTCATGGAGGGCGTTTAAAGTTTTTTTTGCCAGTTTGGCGCAAGCTAACTTCAGACCAAGTTATTCTGGATATAGTTAAGGGGTATAGGTTGCCGTTCAAACGATCGCCGCCAGTGCAAACTAGTATTCCTTGGACCCGTGCTATGACACGGGAGCAAGATTTGGCTATTGATTCTGAGATTGCTTCTATGTTGGATAAAGGGGCAATTCAAGAGGTTCCCTTCAGTTCTGATTTGTTTATTTCTAGACTGTTTACAGTGCCCAAGAAAACAGGCGGGCTTCGGCCAGTTATCAATCTTAGACCTCTTAATAGGTGTCTTTTTGTTCCAAAGTTCAAAATGGAAAGCCTGGGTATGGTCAGAGAGTTAGTTCGTCCAGGTGATTTTTTTTTGCAAAATAGACCTCACTGATGCATACTTTACAGTAGCCATCCACCCGAATCATCACCGTTTTCTTACGTTTGCGTGGAAGAACAAGTTTTTCTCGTTCGTTTGTTTACCGTTTGGCGTTTCGAGCGCCCCACTTGTGTTTACGAAGCTTCTTAAGGTGGTGGTTTCGCACCTAAGACGTAGAGGCATCAGGTTGATTATTTATTTAGATGATATGCTGATTTTTGCAGACAGTAGTGATCGATGTAGGCAAGATGCCATCACAGCGACAGACTTCATTGCCCATGTTGGGTTTGTCACAAATTTGGGTAAGTCTGTCCTGGAGCCGACTCAGTGTATTACCTTTCTTGGTTCAGGGTTAAACTCTTTGAGTATGTGTCTGTTTCTCCCTGGTGTCAAACTACAGGAGTTGAGCCAGTTAGCTGGCGAAGTACTAGAGAGAGAGTGCCTGTCAGCACGGCAGTTAGCAAGTGTCATCGGGAAGTTCCAAGCAGCCACAGTGTCCGTACTGCTCGGTCCTCTGCATCTTCGACATTTGCAACTTCTCCTCATCTCATGTCTACGACAATCCGGCGGTTTTTGGCAAACTCCCGTTCGACTAACCGAGTCAGCACGTCAGGACCTTATCTGGTGGAGGGACGAGCTACGCCTTCACAATTATCGTCCGATTCACTGTCCGGAAGAAAACGTAGTGATCGAAACCGACGCCTCTCTCGATGGCTGGGGAGCATTCGCAAATGGCGTGAGCACAGGCGGGCGTTGGTCGCGCGCAGAACGCGGACAGCACATAAATCAGTTGGAAATGCTGGCAGTCTTTCTGGCACTGAAGGCCTTTTGCAAGGACAGGGCGAACTGTACAGTACGAGTCAAATCGGACAACTCAACCGTAGTTTCGTACATCAACCGCCGAGGCGGCACAAGGTCGCCAGCCCTTTCAAATCTGGCTCTAAGCCTGTGGGATTACTGCGTGGAGAGAAGCATCCTGTTGTCAGCCGATCACGTGGCGGGTGTAACCAACGTAAGAGCGGACTTCAGGTCCAGACACTTCGCTCGCACAACAGAGTGGTCACTCTGCCCACAAGTGTTTCAGGCCATACAGAAGATGTGTCCCAGTCTGCGCAGAGCGGGAGCGGTAGATCTCTTCGCATCCCGACTCAACAGGAAACTACCCAAGTTTGTGTCTTGGGAGCCAGACCCAGAGAGTCTGGGGACGAATGCGTTCACGATGAACTGGAACCAGTGGGAAGCTCTGTATGCCTTTCCCCCATTCAAGATCATCGAGAGGGTCTTGAGGAAGGTCCGCCAGGACCAAGTAACAGTGCACTTTGTGGCACCGATTTGGGACACAGCGGCATGGTATCCACTGATACTAGAAATGTCCGTGAGAAAACCAGTACGGCTGCCTCGGTACCCGTCGCTTCTCACACAACCAGGAGACGGAAGTCTGCACCCGCTGAGCAGCACATTACGTATGGCCATGTGGACTGTCTCCGGCGTCAGTTCCGAGAGTTCGACATTTCGGAAGGAGTTACAGAGATCCTCCTCGCCTCCTGGCGTCCTAAGACCAGAGGACTCTATGCGTCAGCGTGGAGGAAATGGGCTCGCTGGAGCCGTTCTCGGGGTTTGGATCCCGTTTATGCACCTCTGAGTAAGGTACTGGATTTTCTTCATCATTTGTTTTCTACGGGTTTCCAATATAGAACACTCAATGTTTATAGATCTGCAATATCTTCCACTCATGTCAATGTAGAGGGAAAACCAGTAGGAGCACACTCCCTTGTCTCCCGGTTTATGAAGGGAGTGTTTGAGCTTAGACCGCCCATGCCCAAGCATATTGCTATTTGGGATGTCTCTGTTGTTCTGAAGTTCCTCAGACAGTGGTCTCCTGCGAAGTGCCTCAGTTTGAAGCAGCTCACCTTCAAGGTTGCTATGCTAGTGGCGCTAGTGTCGGCCGGTCGGGAACAATCGCTAGCTCTGCTCAGTACAAGTCACATGTCTTCGTCTAAAGAGGGGATTTTGTTTGTTATTGATAAGGTCACAAAAACGTCACGTCCAGACAAACCTTCACATTCTTTGTGGGTGGCGAAGTTTGACAACAAAGTGTTGTGTCCGGTCACTTATCTGCGGGCATACTTAGAGAGAACTGCTAGGTTTCGCTCCTCGTCTGACTCTCGGGTGTTTCGGGGGTTAGTCAAGCCTCATAAGGCGGTTGGATCTTCCACTATTGCCCGTTGGCTTAAGCAAATGTTGTCTGAAGCAGGTATCAAAGAGTACTCAGGCCATTCAGTCAGAAGCGCTTCAGCTTCAGCTGCCTTCAAGGCTGGCGTTTCTGTTAAGGATATTTTGAAGGCGGCAAATTGGGCCAATGCTACTACATTCGAGAGGTTCTATAATAAACCTTCTAACTCTTCTAGTTTCCACTTTGGTTGTTCAGTGCTGGCCTCGGCTTCAAAGTCATGCTAATTAAGGACCATGGCTGATATGGACGAAGACAAATACAAATTGGACAAACTTACGTGTCAGGACAATTGTAGTTGTCTGTCGTCCATTGAAGCCATGGTCCTTCCCGCCCTAGTATCTTGCTAGGGTTCGCTTTTAGTTTCCCACCCTAAGTTTTCGGCCAGCACTGTTGCTACTAAAAAACTGACGTCATCACTCACGGGAACACAGGAAGTGGGAGGAGCCTCCTTTCACTTCCGACTGTTTACTTCGAAAGAGCTTGGAGAGCATGCCGCGCACAAGCGACATGCTAATTAAGGACCATGGCTTCAATGGACGACAGACAACTACAATTGTCCTGACACGTAAGTTTGTCCAATTTGTATTTGTCTCTGCAAATCGAACTTGTGATCACTTGCCGCAAGTTGCTGGAAAGTTGAAAAAAGTGTGAACTGTAATCGAGAAAATACAGTGCGGATTTCTGTACTGACAATGTTGCTCCTTCCCTGTTGCAGGTGTCCTGGAAGAAAACGACATCTTCCGCAATGCCCAGGCTGGTATCCTCATCAGCACCAACAGCCACCCAACCCTCAGGAAGAACCGAATCTTCGACGGCTTTGCTGCCGGCGTGGAGATCACCAACAATGCCAGCGCCACGCTAGAACACAACCAGATCTTCAACAACAAGTTTGCAGGGCTGTGTCTTGCCACTGGGGTCAAGCCTGTCATGAAAGGTACTGTAGTTTAGATAATGATATATTTATGTTTCCTGAAGAGAAAACATATTGTTGGTGCATTCTTCTTTCTCCTTCTTCTTCCGATGAACTAATCGGAGCTTAGAACTACCCGTGAGATAGCAGATAAGTTTTTACAGCAAAATATGAACAAAATATTAGCTGTTGCAGCAAATATTAACAATAACAGGTTTCAGATAGCAAAAGCAGTATTCAGTATTGGTAATAGCAGTTTTGCGATATTAAAACCTGTTTTGTTTTTTTTGTTTCTTTAGGAGGAATTTTCTTGGTAATGTTGCCTTTCTAGTTACAGTGGTCTTTTGTTCACAAGTGCAACTTTTCTCTAGAATGAATTTCGAGCCATGTAGCCTTTATTTGGGAGTGTTCCAAGTCATTGACAAATTGCTCTACCTGCCTTTTCAGATAACCACATATTCGACAACAAAGATGCCATTGCCAAGGCGGTCGCTCGTGGCCAGTGTCTCTACAAGATCTCTTCCTACACATCATATCCCATGCATGACTTCTATAGGTGAGTTGTATATACACAGGAGGTGGAGTAGGGAAACAAGTTAACAGCTTGTAGCATAACGCCTTCTCACAATGGTCACTATGTTCAATGTTACTGTTACTGAAAAATGTTTTAACTGGTTCTATACATGTATTTGCAGCTTTGATTTCAACCACTTTGCTGCAAACTCAAAATCAGGGAGTACCTCCTTGACTAAGTGCTACATACTGTATGCACTATAGATAGTACAGTATTATGATGTGTTGGATGTGACTGTTACAGTGAAGTCCATACTAACAAAGTACAGATTTAACACATAGTCTTTGAACTTTGGAGACATGTCTAAGAAGTGTTACATGAAAATGGCCACGAAAATTAATGAACTTACAGTATGTTTGCAAGAGTTTTTCCATGTTGATGGCAATCTTGTTTTTTGCTGCCCATAGGTGCTCCACATGTAACACGACAGAACGTAACGCCATCTGTGTGAACTGCATCCGCAAGTGTCACCGCGGACACCAGGTGGAGTTCATCAGACACGACAGGTGGGTGGACGTGTACACGTGCTTCGACCCAACTACGTATGACAACAGCGTACGGCGAGGTCATACGTCGCTTTTTGTTGTGTAAATCTGCCTTAGGTGTATGCCACCGCTAGATAGACATACATAACAAGCTATATAAATGCCCGTTGTATGGCACCGCTGACCTATTTACAGGCAGCGACGAAAGGCCTCATTTGACCTTGGACGCATGACCTTACCTCACACTGTTGTTGTATGTCCAGCAATTTTCCTTGTGTAAATCAAGCCTTTGTTGTGCTTCCAGTACAGCTTAAGTCCTTTTGTTACTGATTTTTTTTCTTTTTACGCTCAACCCTTGATCCCACAGTTGGTGTTTGTATGTAAAACAGTTCCTTGAACTGTGTACGTTTAGCGTGAGAGTACATTCTTCTGTGTGCAAAACAAGTTGTTACTTGCTGTAACTAAGTGCTGCTTGATATAGAGACTTAAAATGACTTGAAAACCATTGAAAACCATTGTGCAAGGGCATTGAAAACTTGCAAAAGTTCTTCCTTGTCTTATGTTTTAGCTCTTGGTGTTAATCGTAGTTGTATACAGCTTTTCTTGTTGTATTGTGAAGCTGTTGCTTTTATGTCATGTTATGTCATGTGAAGTTGTACTGCATGATTTACTTTATCTTAAACCTGTCTGCATTGTTCCTTTGTTTGTTTGTTTGTGTTCTGATATGTTTTGTATTTGATAAGTAGGTAGGGTGCATGCTGACTGATGGGCATGGGGCGAGAGTGTGCGAGCTGTGGCCGTGTGCTAGTCTGTTCCTTTGACATCCCTCAGACAGCTTTTCGCTCTAAAGTGACGTGACGTGCCTGTAGTGTGTTAACAATCGTAGCTCTTGTGCAAACAACTATAATACTTCTCTTGATTCCGATTCTAGTTTGCCGCCACTTGAGTTTTAGATGTTATAAATTCTTTTCTCCTGTCTCGGAAATAGACTGTTTGAAAGGAAAAGAAGTGAGACTTGCCATTTTGGATAGACGTGCCCTGCTTTCGATTAATGCTTTATTTTCTTTTGCCCCGACTTGAATCAGCTTAGTGAAAGCACCTTTTCCCCTTGACAGGTTCTTCTGCGACTGTGGCGCCGGGACACTGTCCAATACTTGCACACTAGCGGGGGAGCCGACACGCGACACAGACACTCCGTACGACTCGGCCCAGCCGCAGGAGTCCAACACCCTCAATGTCAACTAATCCGTTTCACCTCGTGTCGTTTTTGCATCAGATTCTTCTGCGACTGCGGGGCGGGGACCCTCTCGAACTCCTGCACGTTTGCAGGCGAGCCGACCCGCAACACGGACTCCGTGTACAACTCCGCCCAGCCCGAGGAATCGGACACTGCTTAACTAGCTCCCTCTTGTGGACAAGAGACTAATAACACCATTTTATCCCGAATGAGGCACCGTTCTCTGGATGGACCATGGCTATAATGGTTGTCCCTTACCCTGCAGTGTTGTATACAGGACAACAAGAGAACTTTGTACAGTTTATGATGATTTTTTGTAGAATCATCCTGCAATATTGTGATAGTCATCTGCTCCACGTGGGCTGTCACCCACCAGGTATCTTGTGGTAGATCCATCTTTGAATTCTCTGAAATACATGCCAGTGTTAAAGATAAGGAAGGACAAAGATAGTCGGACCCTCCAAGAAGCAGCAACTCAAAGATGCCTCTGCCGAGATCTTTCACATCAGAGGGAGGGAGGATGGCTATTCCATCAACTTCACATGTTGCCAACTTTTCAAATGTATCAGTAAAGTTGTTGCAGGTAAAGAGAAATTGAAAACAGGCTGGTATCCAGACTTTCCATTGCTGTAAACGTCTCCATCAAAGTTCTGTAAAGGAAAACTTTTTTGCTTTGGCCTCAGACAAACCATTCCTCCTCGAAGTGGAATTATCCTCGTAATTGGTTCCTTATTTTGCATATTGTATAATTTCACTTGTCATCGGAATGTTTTGAGATATTTTAATTTGTATTTTATGTTTTTCCTTTTTATGATTTTTTCTTATGTTAGCTCAGCCAAATGGTAGTTTATTTTGATGTAATTGCATTTGATGGCGGCAGCCCTGATTTGTTCTACTTCTTTGCCACCACGTTGCCAAACTACTGAGTTCATGTTTAGCCTTGTCATTGTTGCTACGTGCTGATTTTGTGTCATGAATTCTGGACGGCCCAGTACTAGATTTTCCTCCGCGCTATTTAAGTCACTGCTGCAAGCAGGCCTAGTAATCTCTAACGTCAGCTGTCGCGCTCTTTTTAACCCTAATTTATCAGCACATTGCTGGTTTTGTATATTAGGCAATAAGCATTTGTATGAAAGCAGATTTAATTTATTAGTGTGGTAGGCTTACGGTGACTCTGCTTTGGACCAATGGTGCCTGTACCCTCACTACTCTTGCTGTTTTTGTTGTCTATGGTCATTCATATTAACCAAAGCACGTGACGTCATTGTACATTGTAATTATGGTGATATCCATAGTAATTATTGTATACCTCACAGTAGGACGTAGTGTCAGCCGTGACTCGCAGGTAGACATGAATATTCAGAGAAAGTTTCTGAAAGAATGTCTAGGAATGTTGCACCTCATGTACCTAAAGCAGTAGCCATTAAATAGCCTCATGTAATTTCCTATAGTGGTGTGTTTGTGTCTTCTTTAAAGTGGTCATGACTTGCACTCACACTTTTTCTCTTCAAACAATTCTGGAATCTTCCATTAGTTGAAAATGGAAGTGGTGTTGGTGAATGGTGTTGGTGATAACAATTCTGGTTTACCAAAAAATTGGACTTAACCAACTTGACTTTTTTTTTTATATAAGCTGCATATCATCTGTAATAATGCTAATTAGGGGTGGGTACCAATACAGAACATTCAGATACATGTACGATCCAGGTCCAGAGGATCAGGTCCGGACCTAAACTTAACATTTACACTGTACAAGAGTCCTGTATGGAACTAACAAAATGTGTGGCTCTTTGCCGATGACTGTTATATATAGAGTTATCTTCTGAACACCCTGTGTGATATTGTGTTCATATCGCTTACAGAACACATCACATACACTTATCCCAAAACTTACTTAAACGCTAACGTACCTATTACTGCCAAATGTAAAACACATTCCTGTACGCATCAACAGCAAAATCATCATCTCAAAAGAAAGACACCAAATGAGAACTATTCAACATTGTCAGGAATACCTCAAACAGTTGGTCCACGACGTCAGCTGTTACCGTTACATTACACATATTACGACGAACACCTGTTCAATTACGTTTAGGGATTCTTCTAGTAGTCTACTGTGACAGCAGTTCTTGCATTGGACAACACATAACCCACCCTATCTGCTTGGAGATATATATACTGTAAGCTAATTACCAAACGCCGAAACCACACTGCCTGTTCCACAATACCGAAAATACAGGAGTGCTTTCTGAATTTATAACAACAGCTACGGCGGAACATATAGATACAGATGCGAACACAATACTCTGTCAATGGAGGTTACCCTCCAGTGACAGAGTAACAAACATTGGGAGTGATCAAGCACAACTTGTGGGTATGTCCAGCCAGGGTAAAATCACTTGCATACACATCACTTGTAAGACCAAATCTTGAATATGCCGCAACATTATGGGACCCATATACAAAGAAAGACAAAGATAAACTGGAAAGGGTACAGACGTAAGCTGCACAAACAACTACAACAGGGTTGCTGGTGTTACCAAAATGAAAACAGAACTGCAGTGAAAGTCAGTTGCTTGACCAGACCAGTTGCATGAAAATGTCTTTGCATGAGGTACAAAATGACCAATAAACTGGGGGACGTGCCGACTGATAATTATATTATACCAGCTCAAAAAATAACAAGGAATAGTCCTGCCCTCAGGTACAAGATTTACCCAAGGATTGATGTGTAGAATTTGTTATCACCAAGCACAGTAGGGGCGTCTTCGTTGGATAGTTTCAAAGAGCATTCACAGATAGATGTGCAAAAGTTAGGTGTGATAGGTCTATCAGACTGTAATCTAACCAGCTGCTGCTGCGCTGAGTGCCTGTGAAGCTCGTGTGTTACGCCGAAAGGCGGTCATACCGGCTATACAGATACTTAACCATTCTCTACTTTATTTACATCATTTTTTATAGTCATCTGCGTGTATCATGTACCTCATTGGTTTATTGTGTCATCTTGATGTGCCTTTGTCATTGTTACGCGGTGTTACCATGATTGTCACTGATTTTCTTGAAATTTGTGCCTTTGGTTATTTGACCGCGTGGCGCAGTGGCAGCATGTCCGGATCTGCACCGAGAGGTTGCGGGTTCGAATCCCGCTGTCGCGCCACCGATCTTGTGCCCTTGGGAAAGGCACTTTACACGACTGTCCCCACTTTACTCAGGTGAAAATGAGTATATGGTGATTTACATCATTCACCATGCCCCGGAGAGGAGATAGGCGCCGCCAGGGGACTAAAATGCCTATTGATACAGCATAACATGTTGTTGTGCTGCCCCTACGGCTAATTGATCAGCCTACGTCTGATTAAAAGGCTATGGGAGGGACGGACGGGTTATATTTTGTTTGTGTATGCAGGACACTTTGAAAAGCGTACTTTTGGGGATATGTTGTAACAGGATACTGAAATGAATGAAAAAAGGAATAAAATGCCTCCCTGTACATATACGGAATGCCTGCGTACATTATTCCTGTAATCTATCATTTATCACGTATAAAAGCCCTCATACATGTACACGGGTCATTTGTGAGTCCGGTGAATCGGTAAATATTTAAGAAGCTGTTTCCTGTGGGCAAAAGATGCATACTATGTACATCATTCTAAGCAAGGCGCATCTTAATTGGATATGTCTTTCAGCAGACTGATATGTCCGGTGCTTTATGATATCATAATTATGACGTCCAACACCTGTGCCACTTGAAATTTTGATTAACTTTTCCAAAATATCTCTTTGTCCAGAGTACGTCAGTGAAGAAAATGGTGCATAGCTTCTGGATTCTTTGCATACACAGCTTTCCTCGGCACTTATTGGCCTGTTTTACACAACTTTCTTTAATGTGAAGGTTAGCTTTCCTCAAAACTCATCTCACCAAGCGGAGACACTCTGGAGGCATTGCGGTGGTACATTGTCATTGGAGCTTGTTCACGGAGGCACCTTTGCACTTATTTTGCCACTTTTCTCTTGCACGGTTCACGCCGACGCGAAGAAAGCAGTACTCAAGCAACTGGATATGATTCTGGAAACCGTCAGACGCTTGAGATAGTATTCACTATCTTTCGTCAGTGACACTGAAGTGATCTGGAAGAAAGTGGTCTTTTATACCCTAACTATGAATGAATTCGAAGACAAGTTTAGATGTCCAATAGGAGACATTATTGGACAAGTCAAGCTTTTTGGCATACGATATGTAGTGTCATTGTATTAATTGATCTATTACCGTTGCCTTACATTGTACCATGTAATGTTAGTTCACCTTTATCCGCGGGGTAACCTATATCCGTTGTGCTGCTAAATAGGATATCCAGGGATATCAAGTCAATGGAAGGTAGTTTCAAATTGTGATATTCTCAAAATATTGCAGTTTGAAACCACCATCTGTCGACTTAATACTCCTAAATACATTGTTCTTAAAAAGAACGGATAAAGGTTACCCTACGGATAAAGGTGAACAAGCGTTACAAATGTCATGCAATAAAGTTGATTCATTCATCCATTTTTCTCGGCCTTGTGTCAGACTCCGGAGGAGAGTGCTCATGCAGAGGTGACTCAGTGACGACCTCAGTATTGCCTCACTTTGAATCCTAACCAACTTGCACAACAAGATCACGAAAACGTTTTAACAGATACCGAAAACTTATGGCATAAAGAGTATAAAATGAATATTCAAAAATGCCTATTCACTAACTTTCATATGACCCCTGACTTGACCATTGCATAAACTAACCGCGAGCCAACTCGGAGTCAGCTCCGTGGATTTACACACATTGTCAAGAAAACGCGAGTCAGCATGATTTCGAAGTTAAATCCGATCGAAGGGTACTTGAGTATCCTAAAATTCAGATAACAAAGACTCCACTGGCTCGGACTTCCCGTGTGTAAACCAGCCCGATGAAACTGATAAAAAATTCTTGATGGGTGCCTGGCACCTGAAGCACGAATGAGCCATTATTGTGGGAGATGCTCCATATGAAGGGAGTAATTGATAACATTTTTTCCTCCAGGATGCTTTCATAACCCCACGCCCACATTGAAGAATTTAATATCTCATTTCAAAGAGAGAGTGCCATTTCCGTCCAACACTTGCTAGTGAAAAGTGGTTGCTGCGTACTACAGTGTCATTTCTTTCCACCTCAAGCTAACTCTTTAGCTTGGGGTGGAGAATTTTCTGAGATAAACATGTTGACTAGTCGATAGATTAGTCATAAAACGAAATGGCAGAAGACGACCAGCTATCAGCATGGAATAGTGCCCGATCTTTGGGTTCGGCGTCTCTTGGTCTCCAGACTGCGTATCTCATATTCAGTCTGGTGGTGGCTGTGGGATGTGGCCTGCTGGTTGTCTACTTGGTCTACAAGAAGGACTATCTCCAAAAGCCTTCTAACTATCTTCGTTGCAGCCTGTCAGCATACGACATCATTTTCATGTGCTGTATGATTCCAATGGACATCTACGTACTTTATCAGGCGGATGACAGCAACGGCCAGACGGTATGTTGGGTGCGAGAACAACTGTTTAGATGGTTTACAACATCCATGAGTGGCACATACGTCCTGATGGCAATGGAACTGTACTACTTCATCTGCCAACCCCTGCACTACCACCAGAAAGTCACCACAAAGCGTGTGGCTGCCGGCACGGTTGTGGTCCTGGCGTTGTCCTTGATGTTGCGGGTCGTTTACATAACCATCGAAAAAGTGGAGAATCCCAACACAACCTCGCAGTGTGGTCTACAGTCTGCTGACATCACTGGCCCAACAGCAGTCATTCAACACATCATGACAGGATTGGTTGTCCTGGCCTTTCTCATCATCTTCATTTCCTACTTCCTCATCTTCAAAGAAGCAAGAAAACAACAGGAGAGGGATGAACACCGTGACCTGTGGCTCTACCAGACCAAGGCCTTCAAAAGGCTGGCACCTCATGCCATAAGCCTAGCTGTGTGGGTTGGAACCATTGTGCTCCTGGTTGTAATGACTCGTCAGGCACTTGGAAAAGAGGCATCCTTCCCACTGCGCATCACCACGCGAATAGCTGTACTGCTTTACACGACTCTGTCGTCTATGGTCAACCCCATTGTCTACAGCTTCAGGATGCCAGACTTCCGCAGAGCACTGAGGGAGACATTTGGCTGGCCAAGCAATGCCCCCGTGGCACAGGCACCACCACCTCATGGTCAACAGGGGCAAGACTTGGAGATGGCCGTCTTCAGTGTGCCCGGCCATGGACAAGGGGGATCTACAATACAAGTGGCAGAAGCACCACCTTCTTCAAGGCTGACACAGGTGGGAGAAGACACCTCCAACACAACCTGTCCCACTAACAAGGCTGGAGGCAATACAAATGGCGCTGACCCTGCCCCCAAAATGATGCAGACAGAAGGTACCCTTTCCAAACCATCTCTCCAGCTATCAGGCATACAGCCAGAGTAGAGACCTCCACCCAGAGAGCAAGGACGGAAGACAGCACCAGGCACTCTTCATAAACATCAACACGGCTTCACCGTACAAGCAAACGTGCACAGAGACCCAACAATACCTCTCAATGATCATGGACAGAAAATGGCCACAAAGAGTAGCCGTAAGAGCTGCTCTGTACTTGCACTATCACCATGGCTGTGCAAAGAGAAAAACGTGGGTACCCCTCAGCGGTCAGCACACGATGAAGAGGCTTACGTGGACACAATCTGTCTCCAAGAGAACGACACCCCTAGCTGACCAACACACAGTGGAACTGTTCGTGATGGACAAACCACCTCCAAAGATGGCGTGGCAGAGTCCTGGAGAAAACAGATGCCGACCCTGAAGACAGCGAGAACAGTCAGATCCAAAGTGGTGAGCTACAACTATTATCACAGCCTGTGGTCCACAGGTTTACAGAACACAGTAATTTGGGATTGAACAGTTTAATTACAGTACCATATGATAACAGGACTTCACATCAGAGTATTTCGCAGATGATACAACATGGAGATGAGTTCACCTTAACGTAAGTGCATTATACTATACCATTAAGCTAAGGGCACAACCCGCCGTACGCGCAAATACGTGCTGTCTATGTGCCAAAACGTGGGCAGTCTTTTGAAATCCGTAAGTGGTAAGCACCGCCTCCGTACGAAGTCGTAGGGAATCCGACGGATTTTGGAGCACACAGACACGCCGTAGAACTTTACGAACAGGCAAAATTTTGTGTGCCATCGGGCTGCGGATTCGCCCCCCCCGTACGTGCCAGTACGGGCGACGCGCCTGCCCTGTGCAGCCTGAACGCGTGGCGGATGTGGCCTCCCGAAAAAAAAAACGTACGGACAAATTGCATGCACGGCGGGTTGTCCCCTTAGCTTTACTTTATGGAATTTTATTTCATGGTAGAAAATCCCCCTTCTATAGTATAGTGTACAATAATTCACTGTAGTACAGTTATGATACTGATTGTAGTCTCCAACTTAGTACAGTGACTACAGGGCTATACATAATGTATTATATTTCATTCCATACCATAGGTACATTCATGTACCTAGAAGTGATTTTTTCATACGTGCGTTGAGAATTATTTCATTGAGGCTTTTCAAACAAAAAAATGTACATATTGTCCACCTGTGTCCTAGCGTTGAAAGTAAATTATCTCAAATTTTTGTAAAGGGCGCCTGAGACATAATGATTTCATTCAATTTTTTACCCGCACAGCTTTTATGACTTAATTGGGGAGTTTTGAATTTGCTTTTTTCAGATCCGGAAATATTCTGGGTTCCTGTATCAAACCAAATTTACTAAGATGGTATTCTCAGATTGAAAAAAAATAATACTTTTGGCTACTTTGTACGTAAGTCAAATGACCTGAGATTTGGCATGCCTTCATTTGGTGTGTATCGGGCATAGCCTGGGTACCCTCCCCCGTAGTATGATCCCCATTTAACAACAACGTCTACTATTGCTTTAGGGCTAAAAGTGAAATAACAAACCACTATTATTTGAAAGGGAGAAAGAAACAGCTTTATTCAAAGACAGATCACCAAACTAGTAGTCGTCAGCGATAAGTATACAATTGTAAATCAATTCATAATCTAAAGGATATTTCAAAGTCACAGTGGTTTTCGCCATATACTATTTAATTGTTTACATCCCAATCGTTTTCTTGTTTTGTGATAATTTCTATTTCATTCTCAGACCACGTTGGTTTGATCATGATTATATTGATGACATCCTTTGGGAACCCCCAAACTGATGCGAGTATGCGAATAAGAAAAGTTTAGCCTAAAAAAATGTCTTCAATATGAAATCTAAGTGGCCAGGAAGGTTAAACAAATGATTCAACACATGTAGTATTCCGAACAATAGATTCGCCATGTGTGTTCTTTCACATCATGACATTAGAATTAAAATATCGTTGGTATTCCATGACATTAGTATATGTTTTCCCATATGTTCTTGCAATCTGCGGCATGTGTTTTCTAATTTTAGCTGAAAATTGATGCTCGCGCGAATGTCATCCATATCAACAAATCAACATGGCCTTACTTAACGTCAAAATACATCATTGCTATTCTTTGAACACAAAAAAAAAATCGTGAAACAGTGTCGAAGATTACCTAAAATAACAACTCGTCATTGAACCTGATTTGACAACTCGTTAGCAAATTAAATGGACTGATAATACCCCTGTCACATTATCCATGATCTTCGGGCGTATCGATGGAAGATCGGCCATATTTAAGATCGGCAGAGGGTTTCGAGAATTTTACACCTGAAAACCGTCCCTGTCACATATAAGCCACACTTTGCACCTTGTACAATTGTTATGAAATAAAGTTATTATTATAAGCGAGGCTCGGGCGATTGCCGCAGAATCGTCGTCCAATCGATTTTCGCCAAATGTGACAGGTTGGGTTTGACTTTTTTTTGGATGCAAAGGGAGACGAAAAGCCGCAACTTTTCTAAAATTTGTGGGTTCTGTGATTTCAAGAGAAAAGTGGCTTTTTGTTCGTCTGTCAATGTGGGGAAGTACGTTTTACAGTATGATAAAAAACTTGTTTTTTTTTAAACGGATAAGAATTGATGTGATCACGGATGTCATCCACAGAATCAAATCAACATGGCCTAAAACGATTAGATAGTAACTTGAATATGTAATGGGGAATGTATAACAATGAGTTGCTTTTCACCGCATGCTTTAGCGTAGGCTATTACAAACAAAAAGAATGCGTTGAAATTTTAGTCTTAGCACTTATCGCCTCTAAACATAGATTTCATAGGAGCTTACCTATATGACTATATATAGTTGTTTTAAGGATTTTAAAAAATCCAGGTCTATTTCTTATGATTTTATTATCTTAAACAATAAAAAGCTTACGTAGTATTGTATGTTATAATATTTTGTCATGCAAGATTATACAAAATGCTGCTGTAGAATTAAAAACATTGGCAGTTGGAAACAATTTTAGTCTGTAAGTAGTATTCTACCAGTAAGAGCGTTTGAGTAAAATCACAGAAACGTCCATGTAGAGTATATTCATCTACAACAGGGTGCTTTCCGTTACCACATTTCGAGCGCTTTTGGCTTGTGAATTAGCTATCGTGTATTTGTACAGTCAAACCTGTCTATAGTGGCCACTCAAGAGACCGGACAAATGTGGCCACTATAGACAGGTGGCCTCTGTATAGAGGTGGCAACTTGTAGATAAAATACCCAAGGGACCGACAAAAAGTGGCCACTATGGACAGGTGGCCCCTCTGTAGAGGTGGCCCCTAATACAGGTTTGACTGTAGATGTAAGTCAGTTTGCTGGAAATGCAGACCTTAGATGAAAGCGTGGAATGTATCAGTAAAACTACTACAATTCAGGTGTTCTTCAAATATATGATGTATATAAGGTAATTGTTAATGACGGTCTATTTGGTGGTCTGTACTGTAACGTTAGTTGTACCAGCATGGTATCTAAATGCATACAGTCTGGATACATGGTGTGCGAAGTTGTGATATAATTATAAGTAACAGTTTTTCGATCAGTGCCAAAGATTTGTTGCAAAAGGATGCTCTCATGCTCTGTGATGATATCTATAGTCTTTAGATGCGACAGAGTTTTTACGGATGGAGGAAGAGAGTCATGGCCATCCGTGCAACCAGCACGCCCGGATGATGATGATGATGATGATGAGTTTTTGACCGGTAGCAGGATATGTCCAAGAAATGTTTGCAAGCAGGCGGAACGGCTGGTGATCTTTATTGATGTCAAATACAGATTTCAGAATGCATTCTAGTCAGTTGTTTGGTTGTTGTTTGTTTGTAAACCGAATTAACATGATTAAGGCACAACAAAGCAGTTGTGTACAGTCAGTACAAGCTGTGACAGACCGGACTGGTAGGTTTGAACCATCCACACCTGTATTGACCCCTTGTCTTTTCGATAAGTGTGGTGGGTTCTTTAACGTGCTCTGGGCGTGGTTCTCCTCAAATACGGGACCTCTATTTAACGTCCTATACGAAAGGACGTCCCTAACCTAAGTCAGGTACTCAATTTCACCGGGTGAGTCGAGTGAAGGAATAAATGTAAAGCGTCTTACCCAAGGGCAGAACATTGGGGCTCACTACAGATTCTAACATTTAGCTTCTGAGTCCTCAGCTACACTCTCGCCGCCTCATATCATCATTTTGTTCAGTGTTGTCTGTGATCGTGTTTCATGTTTGTTTGTTGAGTCATTTTTATGACCCATGTCAGACGGCGTTGAGACCTCACGCTCCAACAAAGCAAAACAATTCAGTACTGGTGTTATTAAGATGTTGTTGTTGTTTTTTGTTGTTGTTGTTCTTTATCACGTATCAAAGGTTCTCATTGATATCCGTCATGGGCCCTTGTATGTATGAAAGGTTACATGTATATATTATCGTTTTGATTTTTGTGTGGCCTCATGATTAAAAGAAATCTAAACGTCTCTTTATGTATACACGACGAAGCAAGAGCACATCTAGAACTTAACTAGAAAGGCCGCCTTTTCGAAATGCAGGATGTTTACGAAGGTATCAAATGTGTATCAAATGTGCAACGCCCTGTTCGCAAGATGGCATCATCAACCACGGTTAGATTCCAAAAGCCAGGGTGCAGATGGACGACTCAATGCACCATATTTTGTGTACAGACGGAACTATTATTGCTTTCGTAATGTTGTCAGATAACAAAAATAGTAGAAGCGTGACCCATATTCTATACTAATGCTCACAACGCCCAAACCTCATCCTCCCACGCAGGGTACATCCAACAGCCAAACTGCCTGTCTGGATGTACCCTGCTCTAACCGTCACTCTTAATTCATGTGGACTACCCCCCCCCCCGACCAGCTGTCAGCCAATCAGAGAATTGGCTTCCCGTTTTCAAATGCTGTCTCGCATGTATTGGTAACTAAAATGTAATTCCCACAATTTATCAATAAGGAATTAATTATGCAAATTAGACTCTTATTGGCATGATATGATTAATGAATGAATAGGTACATGTAACTGCCATTTTCCCACCCGCCATAAACTACATGCGTTACATATATGGAAGTCCTAAGATAGACAACAGTAGTCTAATATTACAGATTTTTATCATTCATTATTCAATTCCTAATTCGTATTTAATTTCATACTTCTCTCTCGAGGCTACCTGCATACCGAAGATCTTGGAATGCATTATTTTTTTCCTTTGCTCAGTTATCCTCCTTGAAATTTTTAAACAAAAATGCCCCAAAAATATTCCAGAGCAAAATGCTAGGGGCCCAAACCTACACCACTACTCAAAAGCAATCTTTTTCCAAGTTTGCAAAAAAAATCAAGACCATAGCTGCATAGCATGTCCGGCATCAAAAATACGGAATTTCTGCGGAACTCACACTAGGGGCACCAAATCGACAATGACCTTCGTCTTCCTAACCTCATCCACATACCAAATATCATTATAATCCACGCCAAATAGCAATTACTCAAGCAACGGGATATGATTTTGGAAACAGTCAGTTTCAGGAAGCATCTGTTATCTTTCGTCAGTGACTCTGAAAAGATGTTACCTTAGCACCTTAAGAAGTGTCGGCACCAGCTAGCTGCTAATAAACCTAATCTACACTGACACGGGGAGGGTGGGTTGTCATCATCCTCTATAATCAGGATCAACGGTCCAGGGATTATTGCTATCCTGTGTGCTACTCTTGGGGCCAGTGGTCCATGGTTCATGTGTGCTGCCGATGTTCCATGTGCTGCTGTCAGGGTCAGTGGTCAATGGGTCATTTGTGCTGCTGTCAGGGCTAGTGGTCCATGGATCATGTGTGCTGCTGTCAGGGCTAGTGGTCCATGGATCATGTGTGCTGCTGTCAGGGCCAGTGGTCCATGGATCATGTGTGCTGCTGTCAGGGCTAGTGGTCCATGGATCATGTGTGCTGCTGTCAGGGCTAGTGGTCCATGGATCATGTGTGCTGCTGTCAGGGCCAGTGGTCCATGGATCATGTGTGCTGCTGTCAGGGCTAGTGGTCCATGGATCATGTGTGCTGCTGTCAGGGCTAGTGGTCCATGGATCATGTGTGCTGCTGTCAGGGCTAGTGGTCCATGGATCATGTGTGCTGCTGTCAGGGCTAGTGGTCCATGGATCATGTGTGCTGCTGTCAGGGCTAGTGGTCCATGGATCATGTGTGCTGCTGTCAGGGCCAGTGGTCCATGGATCATGTGTGCTGCTGTCAGGGCTAGTGGTCCATGGATCATGTGTGCTGCTGTCAGGGCTAGTGGTCCATGGATCATGTGTGCTGCTGTCAGGGCTAGTGGTCCATGGATCATGTGTGCTGCTGTCAGGGCTAGTGGTCCATGGATCATGTGTGCTGCCGATGTTCCATGTGCTGCTGTCAGGGACAGTGGTCCATGGTTCCTCAGTGGTAGGACCCTCATAAACATCAGGGCAATTAAACCTGATGGCATGGAAGTTTTCATAAACGAGTGGCTTTCCAAACCCACCGGCGTCAGACCCACTGCGGCAATATTCTAAAGCCTTGCGATAACCGGTATCTCCGCTGCCTGTCTGGATAAAAATGCCCTGGTCCCTACCGAAGTCGTTACCGTTGGGAACAGTGAATTCAATGGTGTTCCCATCTCTGACAACGTCGCTTACATCATTCAGTAAGTCATTGTCTATCCCCTCTGTTGTTCTGGACGAAAACCGTCTATCATAGTGACAAATACTGCTCCTTGCGACAATAGTTATTCTAGTATTGTCGTTTGCCCCAGGGTAAGGAGGCTGGGGGCTAGTACCACTAGTTTGGGTCTCGAGAATTGGACCTGGGCATTTGAATTCAACACAGACAAAACCTGATGTTGGATCATTGGGATTTGACGTTGTCCTATCCTCTCTGATACCATAGGTTACACCAGTGTTAGGCTCATACACGCCTCCACCCTTACTCGTAACGCGAATTTCGGTGGTTGCATGCTCGTTCTGAAATTTCACGTAGACTTTGATTAAGCAAACCTCTTTAAGGTCGTTTTCATTGGGGTACCAAGACGTGACAGTAATCGGTTGACTGTACTGGTTCTGATCGAAAGTGTACGGTGGGAAGACGTATGGTTGATACGCGGTGTTTACAAAGGCAAAGTGATTGTCAGCTACCGTCGAGCTAGAGCATCTGTTAACATAATAATAATACCAATACCACCATCGGCTTCGGACGCGAACTCTATCGTTATATCTGTACACGGGACCATTACTATGCTCTGGTCTAAACACATCAAAGCTCAAAGTTTTACTATCGTCTTGCACATCAATACTATTGTAGAGATCTGTGCTAAATCCTGAATACAGACTTTTGTCCACTGCCTTGAAATGCATTCTAGATTTCACCACATGAACTTTAGCACTGAAATCATTGCCGCTGGGCTCGCAAAGGGTTTCTAAGCATATCCCATCTTTCCCGTATATTCTTCCAGTTCGATACACACTCAAGGAGTTACCGTAACTGAATCCACCCCTGTTGCTCGTTGTTATCACTGCAACGTCTGCACCATTGACAACACCTGTAGCTCTGCCTGTGGCCATGGTACGGAGGAAGCTTTCAACACTATCGTAGGCGTGGACCTTGACGTAGCAGCGCCTTTCATACGGTTCAATTCGATCAAAATTGCACGGACTATCAGCAACGTACTCAAACTCCCCGATGATGAATGTTGACCTTTTCCTCCTCCTTGATGCTGAACCCACCCTAAGATTTCCCGCCTCTTGCCATAGACCACTCTCAGTATCCAAAATCCATATCTTCGTTCTCAAATTACCATTTTCATCCACGTAATTGATGTCAATATTTGACTGAGAGGGATCTATGTGGACGGTAAGATTGGCGCCGAGTTCTAGGACGTCGCCGTCTTCAGTTTCAAAGTCCATATTGAACATACCGAAGGTCTGCATTGTATTTTCTTCCCCCTCTACGTCAACAGCTGTTAGCTCTCCTTGGATAAAATCAAAGTCGTCAGGATTTCTGGGGTCAATGAACGATACAGAGGCCTTTACCTCCCCCTCATACGCTTTCCCTTCCGCCGTGAAGAAGGAATTAGCGGGAATATCTACCTCTGCAAGAGGATCAACCCCATCCACTGTCCCCAAGTCTATGACACTTGTCTCTGAACTCATTAACGTTACCGGAGGAGGTCTCAACTTCAGAACAACATCAAAGTTTAACGTGTCACTATCGGTAAGGGAAAGCACTCTGGTACTAGTCACCAACTCCTTGAAATAATCTCGAAACGTCAAGGAAATCTTACTAGCAGTCGTTTGTGTGGTAAATTCAAACGCCCCTGTATCACTGGTGTAATCCACTACCTGTCCGTCCTTGATAACTGCACCAAACGTGAGCGGCACCTCTGTGCTGGCGTTGTTTGTATTGTTCACACCGTAGGCACGACCCTGGATACGTTTGGTAAAGGTTTTAACACAGCTCCCACACCCGCATTCTGTTGTAACGGTGACATTCAAACTATAACCAGAACACTGTACCGTACGTGTCTCTGTACTGGTAGGAACGCAGCAGAATCTCTTGGTGTCTACACACATCTTGTCCTCTCCACCCAAGTCTCCGACACAGTCGTCCCCTCCGCAGGTGCCGATGTCGTACCCGGTACTGTTGGTGTCCTCCTGCACGCAGTCATCAGGAAGGCTGATCACGTTCTCTTCGGGCTGTGCTGGACAGGAGCTCATGTCGCTTTCTGTGGCAGAAGAGAAATAACATACAGAACTTGGTCAACATTGTAGAACACTAACATAACATTTCCATGTGCATAGAGGCGATATGAATTAGAAATTGTTTCCACTATGTTTGAAAAATTAGCAAACATTGATAAAGTGTAATCATGTTTTTTTTCGTAGCTCTTCGTTCGACTAGCAGATGTTGAATAGATCTCCAAACGCTTCGTAAACATACAGAAGGAACATAATTTCGCGACATTACTGCATGCGTATGGCTACAGGCAGGTAGGTTCTCACTGTTTCCATACTTTTAACGATGATCATATTACATGATGATCACATGTATATATAAAAGACAGCTTGCAGTCGGCCTACCTTCGATCTCAAGTGTTGCCTCCTGTGAATATTTGGCCCCGGCATCGCTGTTGGCTCGACACCGATACACGCCGGAGTCGTCTACAGTCAGACCTTCAATGGTGAGGGTGTCGTTGTAGTCATACATGGCCTGATCTAGCACCTGTCCGTCTTTGAACCTGGAGATGCACAATATCGAGGGTCAAAACCAAATTGCATCACCTGTAAGAGGACATGTTGGACCTATGAAATGATAATTTGTCCTTTCTGTTTCGATCAAATGCCTTTTGTATTTTGTTTAAGAGTTGTAAAAAGCTATGTGTGGACACAACTTCACATTGTTACGTGAAGGATATATAACCTTCTTGGCTGCATAACAATGCAAGCGTACATGCAAACAGTAGCCTACTGTAAATTATGGATGAATTAGTCTCTAGGCTTAGAGAGCCACTCAATAATAACTAATACTAGAAAGCAAATCTATCGACATAGCACGAAAAGGTAAATAGACTTGAGAAAGAACAGAAGTGTTTGAAGAAAAAACAACTGTATCGTCATTCATTACTGGTGTACCAACCATTCGTATGAAGAGATCGTGGGGCTGCCATGTGCTGCACAGCAGAACGTGACGTCCTGACCAGCGATTCTCTTTTTCGATTGTGGATGTTCAGTTATGATCGGTTTCACTAGAGGGTAATAAAACAGGAGGTTTAGCCAAGGGAACCGCTGAAGTACTTTTCTCATGTTAAAGTTTCACAAACCATTAACCCTCAAACACCCGAGTGGGGTCCGTTTGGACCCCAGGCGTACAGTTTGCAGTGCCATTTGAACATTTTTAATCTGAAGAAAAATTCCTTCCGTGACTTTGTCAGTCAACATCTTTTATACCTTCTCCTAAGTTTTTATGAAGATTGGTACAATACTGTGGAAGCTATAAAGAAAGTCCGTGATCAATCCGTCTGGGGTCCAAACGGACCCCAGCAAAAAAGTGTAGCTTTTGAAACAAACTTTTGAGTCTAACTCCCTAACTATTTATCATATCACCACCAAACTTTCAGAGCATAATAAACATGTAAAACTAAATCCTCATAGAAACTTATGTGTCATCACCATATAATATGACGACATTATGACGTCATTAAGCTAATAAGGGCGGCCATCTTGGATTTTGACTAATGACGTCATGAAATTAGCATGAATTATAAATTTTGAATCATGAAAATAGCATTGAATTTCATAGAATTTTATTGTTGTAAGAAAACAAGCATTGTTTACCAAGAAAACCTTGTTTAAATCGAAATTGGCAAATTTTGGCAAAAATATGCCTGTCATAATTCCGTTGCCATGGCAACCCCAAATAATGATAAATTTACTGTATTAACAAAAAAATTTTGCTAACAATATTTTTGTGATATATAACCAAGTTTCGTAGCTTTAGCACTAGCCGTTCATGAGTTATGCGACATAAACGTTGCTGAAGGCCTCAAAATTCCCCTCTCTGGTGAGAATAGGTTTAGTGCAAAAGATGGTCCTTCTGATCTTTTGCATAAATTATGATAATGAGGTGGAATTAGCAACACCTTAACATGTCGAAATATTTCTCTTACATTGACGAAGCAATGTATGTACAATGATCACCGATAGGAATTGGAACAAAGATTTTATGAACAAAACATTTTGGGGTCCGTTTGGACCCCACTCGGTCATTTTAGTCGCAAAAAAAGGTCGGGTGCTTGAGGGTTAAAGCCAATGTTGACCTGATACCTACCTATAGCTGTCATGTTGACTCTCACGGACGACGTCGTGGCATTATGTTGTGTGGAGTTCGCACGAGCTTCGAAATACCCCGTCCTTCTCACGATGATCTCTACACCTTGTGCGCAAGCCCCGGACAACATGAAGTCTCCCATCCCATCGGTAGAGGCAACACTGTCGAGCGGATTCTCAGCGTAGAAGATGTCCGCATCACTGAGTGGCACACGTCTGTTGTCTGTCACGTGTCCGGTGAGTACATGGCCGTCACAGGTACAGGTGTCACAGGCAGCGGTCAGTGTCCCTTCCTCGCAAACACGACTACAATCTGTAGATAATATTCATTGTCAGTGCTTTTCGATAGGAAAGGTAATTTTCATCACGGTACAAGGAGGAATTTTCCACATAGTTTGCTTCCTGTCCATATTAAGGGTGAGACTTTACATCCTATTGAGTTTTACCAGTATGAACAACTCAATACACGAACTCTTGCACTGCAAAGGCATTTATTTTGTACTAATATTCATAAACTATCATGGCCAGGTTCTGTTGTACTGTGTAAATGTCCTGATATTAGGTATACCAACCCCCCCCCCCCACACACACACACACGCAGGTATAAGCGAAACGTAAAGTCAGTACCTGGACACTGCCAGTCATTACATGGCCGGGTCTGGGATGGGTTCCCTACACAGTCCGTCCCTCCGATAGTCGGTGCAGGGTTGGTACAGGTCCTGGTTCTAGTCTGGACTCCGCCCCCACATGTGACGTCACAACTTACCCAGGATCCCCATGATGCCCAGTGGCCATCAACGACAACTGTGTGCAAAGAAATATTTTATTATAATTATCATCATTTACCCAAAGTTGTTTTAAAAAAGGTTATCCGGTACATCTAGTATTTTAGTGTTTCAGGTTTTAGTACTTAACAGGGTGTGGTCCTTTGTGTTTCATCATGTTGTACCACAGGTTAGATATCTTACTATCTTGGACAGCGATCTGACGTTTTGAAATACATGATCTGTCCAAAAATTGCATCTGAATCCAGCTGACCTGTTTCACAGTTATCTCCTGCATATCCTGCCGCACAGTCACAGGTATAACCGTTGACTCCATCTGTACAGGTGCCACCATTGTTGCACGGATCAGAAGCACACTCATCGATATCTATAGCAGACAAGACAATGAAACATTTTGTGAGAATATCAATGTTAGCTCTGATTTAATTTACAATGGCCTTTTTAACATTGCCACTTTCATACCTAGACAGTCTCATCTCATGTAACTGCCTTCAGACTCTCACACATTATAACTGAAAAAGTTTATATTGTTTAAAGGTATTTACAACGACTCGGAAAGACAGTCAAGGGCATCATAGTCGTCATGCCATATATGGAGTTGAACCCACCTGTTTCACAATGGTCCCCTGTATATCCCTCCGCACAATCACAGGTATAAACGTTGATGTCATCGACACAAGTTCCCCCATTCTCACAGGGATCACTTGCGCACTCGTCAATGTCTGGAATACAACAACATCACAGTTTTGTCACAAAGACATTGGTGGCTTAAAAAGCGATTCGAAATGCTTAAATTTCAACTAAAATCTCCAATAAGCTGCCAAATCAACAGACCTGTTTCACAGTTGTCCCCTTCATATCCTGCCGCACAGTCACATGTATAACCGTTAACTCCGTCTGTACAGGTGCCACCATTGTTGCACGGGTCAGAAGCACACTCATCGATATCTATAATAGCAAAGACAAAGGAAGACTTTGTGAGAATATCAATGCTAGCTCTGATTTAATTTCCGATGGCATTGTTAATGTTCCCGTTTAATTTCATATACCTAGACAGAACTATCTCCTAACTTCCTTCAGGCTGGCACACATGCATTGCAACTAAAAAATGTATGTATCATTTAAAGGTATTTACAACGAGTCAAGCAAAGGCAATCGAGGCATTCTACTCGTCATGGCATATATCATAGATGGTCAAATCAACAGACCTGTTTCACAGTTGTCCCCTTCATATCCTGCCGCACAGTCACAGGTATAACCGTTGACTCCGTCTGTACAGGTGCCGCCATTGTTGCATGGATCAGAAGCACACTCATTGGTATCTAGGAAAGAAAAATTAATACAATATGTGATTTGTTAAACAAATCAATGTTGTAACAAAAAACAATGAATCAATAGCACAACAGCACGTGGTAGCATTTCTTGTATTCTCAAACATCTAACGTGTTAGAAAAATATGGCCCGTGAACCCAGCTGACCTGTTTCACAGTTGTCCCCTTCATATCCTGCCGCACAGTCACAGGTATAACCGTTGACTCCGTCCGTACAGGTGCCGCCATTGTTGCACGGATCAGAAGCACACTCATCGATATCTATAGCAACAAAGACAATGGACTATTTCGTAAGATTGAAATAGATTTCGTAACAATCAATCAATCAATCAATCAATCAACCAATCAATCGACCAATCAATCAATAGTGCAATGGCTTATGCCTCTGATGTTCTTAAAAAGCCATCTAACGTAGTCGTAAGCAGAACAGAGCCCGAAAACCCAGCTGACCTATTTCACAGTTGTCCCCTTCATATCCTGCCGCAAGAAATCCATGTTGTAACAAACAATGATTGTATAAAAAAATTGGTAGCACTTCTTCTCAAACATCTAACGTGTCTTATGAAAAAACATGGCCCGTGAACCGAGCTGACCTGTTTCACAGCTATCCCCTTCATATCCTGCCGCACAGTCACAGGTATAACCGTTAACTCCGTCTGTACAGGTGCCGCCATTTTGACAGGGATCAGAAGCACACTCATTAATATCTAGGAAAGAAAGGACAAAATAAGATTTCCTAAGAAGAAACCAATGTTGTAACAAACAATGACCGTACCAATCAATCAATAGCACAACAATAATTGTTAGCATTTCTTGTATTCTCAAACATCAAACGTGTTTAAAAATATGACCTGTTTCACAGTTGTCCCCTTCATATCCTGCCGCACAGTCACAGGTATAACCGTTGACTCCATCTGTACAGGTGCCGCCATTGTTGCACGGATCAGAAGCACACTCATCGATATCTATAGCAGACAAGACAATGAAACATTTTGTGAGAATATCAATGTTAGGTCTGATTTAATTTCAAATGGCCTTTTTAACATTGCCATTTTCATACCTAGACAGTCTCATCTCATGTAACTTCCTTCAGACTCTCACACATTATAACTGAAAAAGTTTATATTGTTTAAAGGTATTTACAACGACTCGGAAAGACAGTCAAGGGCATTATAGTCGTCATGCCATATATGGAGTTGAACCCACCTGTTTCACAGTTGTCCCCTTCATATCCTGCCGCACAGTCACAGGTATAACCGTTGATGTCATCGAAACAAGTTCCGCCATTATCACAGGGATCACTTGCGCACTCGTCAATGTCTGGAATACAACATCAACACAGTTTTGCCACAAAGACATTGGTGGCTTAAAAAGCGATTCGAAATGCTTAAATCTCAACTAAAATCTCCAATAAGCTGCCAAATCAACAGACCTGTTTCACAGTTGTCCCCTTGATACCCTGCCGCACAGTCACATGTATAACCGTTGACTCCGTCCGTACAGGTGCCGCCATTGTTGCACGGATCAGAAGCACACTCATCGATATCTATAATAGCAAAGACAAAGGAAGACTTTGTGAGAATATCAATGCTAGCTCTGATTTAATTTCCAATGGCATTGTTAATGTTCCCGTTTAATTTCAAATACCTAGACAGAACTATCTCCTAACCTCCTTCAGGCTGGCGCACATTGCAACTAAAAAATGTATGTATCATTTAAAGGTATTTACAACGAGTCAAGCAAAGGCAATCAAGGCATTCTACTCGCCATGTCATGTATCATAGATGGTCAAAACAACAGACCTGTTTCACAGTTGTCCCCTTCATATCCTGCCGCACAGTCACAGGTATAACTGTTGACTCCGTCCGTACAGGTGCCACCATTGTTGCATGGGTCAGAAGCACACTCATCGATATCTATAGCAGCAAAGGCAATGTTAGAATTGGTAATAACATAATCAATGTTGTTAGGAATACAACAATAACGCATTTGAATTTCAAAGACCTTGTTTTCATAAGTACTGATTTGAAATGGTAAAATCTCAAATTAGAAAAGGTGCCGCAATTGTTGCATGGGTCAGAAGCACACTCGTCGATATCTAGGAAAGAAAAGACAACATAAAAAATCCATGTTGTAGCAAACAATGGCTGTATCAAAAAATTTGTATCACTTCATCTCAAACATCTAACGTGTCTTATAAAATTATTGGCCTGTGAACCCAGCTGACCTGTTTCACAGTTGTCCCCTTCATATCCCTCCGCACAGTCACAGGTATAACCGTTGACTCCGTCCGTACAGGTGCCACCATTGTTGCATGGATCAGAAGCACACTCATCGATATCTAGGAAAGAAAGGACAACATAAGATTTCTAAAGAAGAAACCAATGTTGTAACAAACAAACAATGACTGTACAAATCAATCAATAGCATAACAATACATGTTAGCATTTCTTGTATATACATGTATATATTCTCAAACATCTAACGTGTTCACAAATATGACCTGTGAACCCAGCTGACCTGTTTCACAGCTGTCCCCTTCATATCCTGCCGCACAGTCACAGGTATAACCGTTGATGTCATCGACACACGTTCCCCCATTCTCACAGGGATCACTTGCGCACTCGTCAATGTCTGGAATACAACAACATCACAGTTTTGCCACAAAGACATTGGTGGCTTAAAAAGCGATTCGAAATGCTTAAATTTCAACTAAAATCTCCAATAAGCTGCCAAATCAACAGACCTGTTTCACAGCTATCCCCTTCATATCCTGCCGCACAGTCACATGTATAACCGTTGACTCTGTCTGTACAGGTGCCGCCATTGTTGCATGGGTCCGAAGCACACTCATTGGTATCTAGGAAAGAAAAAATTAATACAATATGAGATTTGTTTAAAAAATCAATGTTGTAACAAACGAATTAATCAATATCACAGCAGCACTTGGTAGCATGTCTTGTGTTCTCAAGCATCTGACGTGTTTAAAATATGGCCCGTGAACCCAGCTGACCTGTTTCACAGTTGTCCCCTTCATATCCCTCCGCACAGTCACATGTATAACTGTTGACTCCGTCTGTACAGGTGCCGCCATTGTTGCACGGATCAGAAGCACACTCGTCGATATCTAACGAAGAAAAAACAACTTGAGACTTGTTTACAAAAATCAATGTTGTAACAAACAAACAATGAATTAATAGTACAACAGCACTTGGTAGCATTTCTTGTATTCTCAAATATCTGTTGGAAAATATGACCTGTGAATCCAGCTGACCTGTTTCACAGTTGTCCCCTTCATATCCTGCCGCACAGTCACAGATATAACCGTTGATGTCATCGACACACGTTCCCCCATTCTCACAGGGATCACTTTCGCACTCGTCAATGTCTGGAATACAACAACATCACAGTTTTGTCACAAAGACATTGGTGGCTTAAAAAGCGATTCGAAATGCTTAAATTTTAACTAAAATCTCCAATAAGCTGCCAAATCAACAGACCTGTTTCACAGTTGTCCCCTTCATATCCTGCCGCACAGTCACAGGTATAACCGTTGACTCCGTCCGTACAGGTGCCACCATTGTTGCATGGGTCAGAAGCACACTCATCAATATCTAGGAAAGAAAATACAATTTGGTAAAACAATGTTATAAGCTCTGATTGATGTAGATTACCAATGGCTACATTTTTATACCTGAATAATATGATCTTATATTTCCCTTCTAAATGGGAGTATGTATATGAGAGAATATATGGACAACATTAATGTTGCAATGAGTCAAGTAAAGGCAGACAATGGTTACTTGCCATGTTATATATGGAGTTGAACCCACCTGTTTCACAATCGTCCCCTGTATATCCCTCCGCACAATCACAGATATAACCGTTGATGTCATCGACACACGTTCCCCCATTCTCACAGGGATCACTTTCGCACTCGTCAATGTCTGGAATACAACAACATCACAGTTTTGCCACAAAGACATTGGTGGCTTAAAAAGCGATTCGAAATGCTTAAATTTTAACTAAAATCTCCAATAAGCTGCCAAATCAACAGACCTGTTTCACAGTTGTCCCCTTCATATCCTGCCGCACAGTCACAGGTATAACCATTGACTCCGTCCGTACAGGTGCCGCCATTGTTGCATGGATCAGAAGCACACTCATCGATATCTAGGAAAGAAAAAATTAATACAATATGAGATTTGTTTAAAAAATCAATGTTGTAACAAACGAATTCATCTTTATCACAGCAGCACTTGGTAGCATTTCTTGTGTTGTCAAACATCTAACGTGTTCAAAATATGACCTGTGAACCCAGCTGACCTGTTTCACAGTTGTCCCCTTCATATCCTGCCGCACAGTCACAGGTATAACCATTGACTCCGTCCGTACAGGTGCCGCCATTGTTGCATGGGTCAGAAGCACACTCGTCGATATCTAGGAAAGAAAAGACAACATAAGAAATCAATGTTGTAACAAACAATGACTCTACCAATCCATCAATAGCACAACTGTAACAATACTTGTCAATGTTGTAACAAACAAACAATCAATCAATATTACAATAGCACTTGGTATTGTTACTTGTGTTCGCAAACATCTAACGTGTCAGAAAAATATGACCTGTGAACCCAGCTGACCTGTTTCACAGTTGTCCCCTTCATATCCTGCCGCACAGTCACAGGTATAACCGTTGACTCCGTCTGTACAGGTGCCGCCATTGTTGCACGGGTCAGAAGCACACTCATCACTCGCGACTGCGTAATGTAATACTTGGTAAGATTAGCTGGTATGTGACTATCAATCAAGTGGCGTCGGAAGGCGAATTTCACATTTTCACATTTCAAGATGTCATCAATAGTTGAAATATCTCCTTCACGCAAAGTTGAAATACCTGGATACTATCAATATCATAGTATCAATATCAAAATGTCTCTGTTGGCAGATTTGTTGTGGAAAGATTTCCTGTCTGTTGGGTTCTCTACTACACTTATATCTAATCTTACATTTTATACTTAAGAGCCGGCACACAAGTTCCACGGCAATACTTTCCAGCAATGAAACAAGATGCAGACAGACTTTACCATTTTCTTTAATCTAAGCGTTTTTTGTGTGTGCTGAATTAATGAAAACTAAATGTTTGTCGTACTCACCACAAACAAGGTCTTCACCCGTCCATCCCCCATTCACACATATCTTGTTGTCATCTCCGCCTGCCTTAGTAAACCCGGGGAGACATTGATAGGTGCAGGCGGTACCGGCACTGTAGGGGGATGCACAGTTCGGACCAGTCGTGTTCGGTACGGTAGGCGGGGCGTGTGCACAGGGTTTACCTGAAGGTAACATGTCAGGAAAGGTATGCGTGTATTGATGTACACATGAACTCAACCTGATCAGCAAAATTTCATGGTATTAAAGGGACCTGAGTTGCTAAGAACAAATATAACAAGTGGCCGTAGGTAACATACTCCGTAACGTATTAATGATTTACGCCGCATAAGTTGTATCAATGAATGAAGACCTTTATTGTACAATTTTACCCAACCGGGCTAAGTACAGGTCACAACAAGTCAGGATATATACATACATAAAAGTGTCACAAATCTAGTCTAACACAAAAGTTCGGCTTCTTCTCGCTTCTTGGTAATAGTGAAAATGTAGGACTGTATGGGTTTCGCTATTCACGGTCGGTTTGTCAAAACGCATGAGAAATATAAACTTGTCAGTGCTACTCATGTGTCTAAAATGAGGGAATCTACTTTCTATATAACTAAATAGAGTATTTCTATCATTCGCATACATATCGCAATCAACAGTGAAGTGCACTTCATCCTCTACCATGTTTGAGGTACAAAATTGGCAGACTCTTTGTTCTAGAGGAGTGCGGTTGTGCCTTCCTGATTCAATTCGCAGTCGGTGGCAACTGATTATGCCGATGATATGGACAGTGCAAGACAGACAAATAACTACGAACAGGAAAGAAAACGAAGCCCTAATATTACGCATAACTTACCAGGACAAAGTATGTACATGTTTATTATAACACTGGCACTGACCAATGCAATGTGCATCTGCCAAGTTTAGGGATTCTTCTACCGCGACAGCTGTTCTGTACATTAGACAACACATGGTCCCCCATATCTGCTTGGGGGTAAGCTAATTACCAAACCCCGAAACCACGTGGCCTGCTCCACAATACTGGAAATATAAGGGGGTTTCAGCATTAATTATGTACAACGATTTTAACATCAGCTACCGCGATAAAAGTGCACCGTCGCGCAACTGAGTGCAGATGACATGCCAGACTACATACAAATGCGGCAAACGGAACATATAGATACAGTTGCGAACTCAAAACACGTCCGCCAACAACAATACTCTGTCGTCGGAGGTTACCCTCCATCACAGAGTAATTAGTCTGTGACATGTCTGAATTGTGAAGAAATCAAATTCAGACGTATAGACAGCCTGATAACGTCCTACAGGGAGTCTGTTCGGATTAATACGATATGTGGCAAAGTCCCCTAGAAAGCTATATTATTATTTCGTTATATTTTGCAATGTACATATGTTTTTTTATAAAGATATCTCCACGAGAACTAGTGTAGACAGCATCGTCGTGAAATTGCTGCAAATGAAGAAAAATAGCTATAACGTTAGATGTTTTTGTGATTTTGACACGCGGCCGTTCATGTATGGATTATAATATTTAGCTAGACATGTAAACCTTTTGTATATCAGTGGAAAATCACTTAGACATTAGTTGCTTCTTACGTTCATACTATTCGGGAGAGATAGAAAACAAAGCCACTCACACAAACACGTCAAACCCCGTCCTCCAGTCCACCATTTTGACCGCTTCACGACCTTGCATACCCTCCGTGTGGCGCCTTTGTCCTTCACACATCCCAGTCTACAACTGAAGATGCAGACAGTTCCGTGGGGGTACCCGTTGCTGTTTGGTTCCTGGTCGCATGACGATGTGGTGTCTGTAAACGATTTAGCCTTACATCTTCCTGCAAGTTGGAGTGATGTATTTTGTCTCATTACTTACAAACTTTGTGAGAGATAATAGAATAAATCTTCAATTGGTGACTCTTGAAAAAAAACACGTACCTCCAAATTTTCGATGTCCTCTCAGTACACATTGATGATCATCGATCACGGAATGTTATTATACATGTAAAACATGGCATACTTGCAAACAAAGAGGCACTACCTTACCGATTTACCAGTAAGAGAATTGTCCTCTAGCGACAAATGAGTTAGAGTGGTACCGTCTCTTTAAGAGAATGGTCGAATCTGTTTTCCAGTAAAAAAATGACTTAGAAGGGTTCCATCTCACTAATCCGCTAGTAAGAGAATTATCTTTAACTGACAAAAATGAGCCTTCTTTAAACTGGTGAAACAATAGTAACTTTGTGACAGCCATTATCTTGTGTAATAGTAGTTGTCGACCGAAATAATTTTTTGAAATACGCAAAAAAACTAATAGCTGTTTCTCAAACAGCAAAACCATGAAGCCATAAGAAAAGACTTTCGATGTGTTATTATACAAGGGTGCATGGAGTGAACCTTCACAATGTTGGCACATTATACCGACATAGTTTTCACATTGCAGTCTGTAACGTTATATTCTCGTTTTCAAATACATGCTCCAATACGTACTGTTGACATTCCTTCCGCCAACAGGACCCACACAGAGTACAATGGTGACACAAAGCAGAAGGCCGACGATGACACTAAAACAAAGAAAAATGCAATTTAGAAGAGAAATACCACAAGGAAGACATCGCAGCTCGGTCTATTGAATTTTTGTTATCCCCTCCCCATCTCGTCCTGCATAACATTGTACCAAGTGTTATGCAAGAGAGGGGTGGTCAGGGTTAATCTCACCGCGGTGGCCAATTTTACTCCTCTGGCGGCGAAACTCCTTCCCAGCTTATGTTACTGTTTTATGCCACAGAAAAAATCTGCTTGGAGATTAGGTCAGGGTATCCGTATCTATCAATCCCATCATCTAATCTCCAAGCAGATCCTACGGTAGCATTAGATAGTATCTAAAGCCGGCAGAGAAGTGAAGCCGGCTTAGGAGTGTGTTTCGCTACCGGCAAATGTACGCCTCTTGGCTGACTATCTCCTGGCCAGTTTGCTACTATTTTATGCCATTGTAGGATTTGCTTGGAGATTACCCATCATCAACTGCTGGAAGTCCGAGACAATACAGCTGTTGTGTTTCTGTCTTATTAATAAGCCGTTTCCTTCCGAATTTCAAGATTCACTGGAAAACTGTTATCTATAATACTGAAAATTATGTAGCACTGATAATGATAACTGCGGGGCCTGGTGTCGACATCAATTCGGTCATGTTTATTAAGATAAAAACGCTTACGAGTTTCGAATGCCGTTGTGATACATTCTGTCTGGAAATGAACCTTTTATCATTACTAGAGTCTGGTGACTGCCTTTATTGGCAATGAGAGCGACCGCAATCAGTACTGAGTATTGAAGATAGCAGTCGAGTAGGCTTTGCTTACACAACCTCTGGGGATAATGCCCCCCGTGGTGTGGAGTATATGTCCGGCCGGGCGATAGGAGCGCCATTTTAGCCAGTTCACATGAGGAAAATGTCTGGGCGTACGACAATGACATACTGCATGCCAAAGTCATCCGGCATACGACGCGTTTATTGCTTCGCGCGAACAGACCTGCAGGTTCGGGGAAAGAAGTTGTATGGCACGGTTGTACGTACATAGAGGGAGGTCTGTGACGCTCTTTTCCTCGTGTGTGTGAACAGAAACGCGTCGCCCGTCGCTTTCTCCCGCGCCGCGCAAATCTCTGTCGTACTTGTTTATCTTGTGTTCGATGTATTTTTGTTTGCTGTTTAATCTACCGAGATTGTTTCCCAAGCATGACGGAGGACAACAGCTCAAACTGAAACTTGATAACATAGTGGAACAATGACCGGGATAAGAAGCAAAATGGAGACGTTGAGAAAGAAGGAGGCATGATGCAGATATAACACGCTAGTTGAGGGACTCACCATATCTCACACAGTAGTGTCAGTGCTGGAACTAGAACTGTGGGTCTGTGTGAACAAAAAGCTGACGGACGACTTTGGCATCTGCATTGTCGTACGACCAGAAGTTGTCCTCGTTTGAACCGGCCAGGCAAGCAGCGGTAAAAATGTGGACAGTCACAAGGTGCCAAGGCCACTATGAAGCACTTACACTTTTACAGGCATAGTCATTACATGCAAGATTACGGGCATGATTTTTCTGCCATTTATCAGCCAGAAATCACGTATTGTGGATTTTTTTTAAAGAATTCAGTCAGGTTCCTTAAATTGAAGTGCATATACATGTAACGTCACCACAAAAACAAATCATATCCACAAATCTAGCTTGTGTAATAACTAAGAGTAAGACAAACTTCACCCTGCGATGACTCCGGACAAGGATTCCATTTTCGTATTGTATGTGACGAACTGCTCACACTAAACCCTCTATACTGCCATAAACCCTCATTCTTGCAATTCTGTGTCTTGAAACAGATATTTCTCAGCCTCACTCCGAGGAGTGCGTGCCAACCAACTGTGCGAACTCACCGCCCACTTTTCCCGCCAAATATCCGACAAAACGCGTTCAGATTGGCCACGTACGTGTGCCAGTACGGGCGACGCGCCTGCCCTGTACAGCCTGAACGTTTTCAGAAATACGTGGCCGACGTGGCGGAAGGTGACTGCCATAAGGCCTCAGGGTCCAGGTGACTTCATAGTCAGCTAGAGACTGGGTGTTTACGCTTAGGCCACAGCAAGTAAATTTTATGGATGACATCCGCGCGCTCATTAATTTTCGCCTGATTTCAGAAAAAAAAAAACAAGATTTCTTTTTCTTCTTCAGAGATGGTCAACATGACGAGAAAGTACCAAAATGGGAAAGTATGTTGTGTTGTAGCCTAATGATTGTACTTGTAGAGGTGACACTAGCCAGGTAGCCATGACTGTAGTTATAGAAGTGAAACCAGCTGGATAGTTGTAAAAGTGGCACCACTATGGAAGTCATGAGAGTAGTGGTCATGTTGGTAAGTGATACCAGTCTACTACACTAGCGTCACTTTTGCTACACTAGTTCATGTCTTGAATACAGGAATGAATGGTTTGTTGTCAGTGCTACCTTGTTTTGTCACTTCAACTCTTGTTTTAACATTTATGGTGTCTATTTTGGAAATCTCGCCATCTTGTTTTTTTTTACCCATCTTGTTTTTTTTTCGCCCTATCTCATTATTTTTGCAGTCTGCAGAGGATGTCATCCATAAAATTTACTTGCTGTGGCCTTAAGGTTGTTTACGGATTTCACTTACAATTTTCAGAACTTAACAAAATTACCATGGAATAGATTGTGGTACAAAATAGATGAGTGGTTTGAAAGTTTAAGAAGTTTTGTGGGCGTGTTTCTTGTTTTTAATCGAACAATGTAGGGTAATCTAAGAATGATCTAAGAATGCGCTGCAAGTCGGCCATCTGCGGATATGACATAATAAATCAGGAGATAACATCATTTATGTCATACCTGGGCCGCGAAAACGTTTGATACGGGTGTTCCGGATCGGGCTTTCTGCCGCACCGCCCGACAAAGAATCTATTCCTTTTCTTGTATTGACGGTACATGCTGAAGACGGGGATCACTGCCTCTTTTCTTACCACATATCCCGTAAAAGTTTTCACAACGGACTGTACTACACGGTGGAAATGACTCGGGCGGGGTGTGCCGCAGAAATGGTTTGATGACAAAAGTATTGACATACTTCGACTCGTGTGTCTTCAGGCTGTCTGATACTGACTGTTCTGGTCATTGCAGTCTTCTCGTGGTTGCGTTTGATACAATGAGTACGACAGCAATTAAAAAAAAAAACATCGCAAATTCATCTTAAGTAGTCAAGAAAGGCCCTTTAATTGTTCTGGCTATGGGGAGTTTGAACACGGAGCGATTCAAGCCTTCCTACGAAATGATTCCCTGACCAATTATTCCCCTTTTTCCGGATTCTACGATCCATACTGTTTATCTTAAAATTGACTACAATACACAAACACAGTAACAAATTTGGGTAGCTTGTCGTCGTTATTGTGTAGTTTTTGTACGTTTAGATGTCTCAGGAGAAAGATCCGATGAGAGCAAAGAGTCTCCAATAAAGAAGTTGCAGAGCGCACAGGTATTACCAACATCGTGGAGGAAATAAGGCACAGGCGTTGGAAATGGCTGGGACATATTCTGCGTATGACACCCTTATGTCACCCTCAAATGGACTCCTCAAGGGAAACGGAACAGAGTCAGGCCTCTAGGGACCTGGAGAAGGACGGTAGAAGGGGCGATGAAAGCAGCACGAAAGACCTGGCACGAAGTGAGATGGATGGCCCAAGATGGGAAAAACTGGACGGAAGTTCGTCAGTGCCTTATCTCCACCAAAGGGAGCAAAGAGGATTAGGTAGGTACGATCCATACCCCCGTTGAAAGGCCGGATGTAAAAGTCAACGGCAACACAATAACAGATTATCTCATCAAATCAAGCGTGCGTAATGACTAGGGTCAACACCACCCTGGCCTGTCACACCACTACACAAAGAATCTACTCTTGTCTTACTTGGCTCGACATAGAAATATGTGACATATGTGACACAATGCTCACTGTAAACCTTTTAGGATTCCTTAAACTCTCAAACTTGCTTCTAACAATCTGTAAAAGAAAAAGACAAAACTACTATACAGCCTACAACGAAGTTTTTGTAGTACACCTCTTGAGTTTCTTACCGTAGAAGTTATAGTACTAAGAATGATCTATTCTATTCGTAGGTTTCAAACACGCTGGTAGGAACTAATGCCGGCGCATGTTTATTCCCTCTGTAACATTATGTAATAACGTTAGATAGGGTTGATTATACTCATTTTGTGAGGTAATTACCTTTGTATCGTGCAGATTAAAAAAAAACACACAATGTTTTGAGAACTTCCGTTTCAACCCCACCCTTAAGTAATATTAATCCGGGAGGAAACGCTGCTGCTGCCCAAATGTAGTCCTCCTATAACAAAGACTTCAATGAAAATGCATGTACATGAGAAGTGAGAAGTGCAAAAGGCAAAGGTAAAGCGGACGAAGCTCAAACTGAGCACATGGCACTTACTACGAAGTTCGTTAGCACTGCGGCTTGGCTACGACTCGCGCAGTTTGGCCAGGCCCACCGTACTACTCGACAAGGGCGCTGGGTACCTTTATAGAGGGTTTGGTGCCATAAGACTCTCTCATACCCAATAAGATTGGACGATGTGTCTCTTTTCCAGTCTTATCGAGGCCCGGGCGCGGAATCGGGTCGCTGGGTCTACAGAATTCTAACCAGATATGGTGAGAGATAGAATGCGGAAAGCACTGCACTACACGGACACGACGGATAATGAAATGTAATATAATGTATAATTTTAATAACGAGGGGGTGTTCAGAGCCATTGGCCATAATAATGGTTTTTACCAACCTTTGCTGTCAAAATTGAATTACACTGTGCCAGAAAGGACGTTCACGGAGGGCCTAACCTCTTGAAGCAGATATTTCCCAGTCTCACTCCGAGCAGTGCGTGTGCCAACCACCTGTGCGAACTCACCGCCCACTTTTCTCACCAAATATCCCAGAAATCGCGTTCACGGCCGATTGTTTCCCACAACGAGTTCACTGATTGCTTTGCGAAAGCTGTATAAAACTGACGCCTGCAACAACAGTAACAAATACTCATTCGTACTCACCGCATGGTGGCGATTCTTTAAGGAAGTAACGTTACCGAATTTCCCTCCCGGCTCAGAAGGGTGTTCGGTAGAATGGGCAGACACCTGACAATTATAGACGAACTTCGACCGATCACGAAGCCAAGGTAATGAAGGGTAGCCTCCAAAACAGGCTTCGGGTGGTGTTTGGTTATTATTGCCTGATAACCTTTTAAAGACCTATTTTTTTGGCAAATGTGTTCTGACAAATTGTTTTCTGACCAAAAGTACGTCATCAATCAGGAAGAATGTGAGTATTGAGCAGAGGACAGCAGTCAAGAAATGTCCTTCGAAGCCTGGTAAGGTGACTGTCATAAGACCTCAGGGTCCAGGTGACGTAGTCAGAGACTGGGTTGTTACGCCTAAGGTTGTTTACGGTTTTCACTGACACTTTTCAGAGCTTAACGACATTTCCGTGGAATAGAGTGTGGTACAAAATAGCGGTGTGGTTTGAAAGTTTAAAAAGCTTTGTGGGCGTGTTTCTTATTTTTAATCTAATTTCACTCACAGTTTTCAGAGAAGTTTTGTGGATGTGTTTGTGAATGTAGGGTTATCTAAGAGTGATCTAAGAATGTAGAGGTGTTGAATGCCTAACCTATTACAAGCATAGGCGCGGTGTGGCACAAATAAATCATTTCGATGTAGAATAGTATGATAGTTGGCTTGAGAGAAAAAAGAAGCTGTTGTTACAAGCGATGCAAGTCGGCCATCTGCGAACATGACATAAATAAGGAGATACTGTAACATCATTTATGTCATACCTGTGACGCGAAAACGTTCGATACGGGTGTTCCGGACAGGCCATAACTTCCGTATCGCATAGGTTCGAAAGGCGTATCACACAGGCTCCATTCGAATAAATCGAACTGTTTCGATCGGGCTGAGTGCGGCGCCATCGAAAGTTCGAAAACTGTAATAAATGCATTTAAGTTCGCGAGGATTTAATTTCGCGGTAGCGGGAAAAGGGACTTTTCGCGGTGGATTTAAGTTCGCGGTAACACCATAGACTGCAATCTAATACCATAAAAGAAAAATATTCGCGGTGGATTTATTTTCGCGGTGAAGTGGTCACCGCGAAAACCGAGAACATTAATCCACCGCGAACATTTTTGCATTTACAGTACCTGATTCGGACGTTGGAACATTACTGGTGCAACACTTTTTGTTCGAGGGCACCAAATTTGTTCAACTTCTGGCGCATTTCGGGCGATCCGACCCGCGGTCGGGCTGGGACCTCGGGTGATACGGAATACACCGTGTTGTATTCTATATATATATGAACTAAACAGCAATAAACGTATCAGCTTAAATAATGATTGTAATGCTTGAGCGTTTGTCGCCCAACCTGTAGTACCCGTATATATATAGTGCAAGTAATATATGTAGGTGTGAGTGATGCACACAACAAAAACAGGTTTCAGACGAGTCGCCCGGCCGCGCCGCTCGACAAAAAATCTATTCTTCACGTAATGCTGTACGTCCACAATGATTTCTGGAGTACGAAGGACCATTGGGACAAAACCTGTTTTAGCGAAGGAGCTGCGTGCTCACAGCGAAGGGGCTGCATGCTCGGCGAATGAGCTGTGTGCTCACAGCGAATGGGCTGCGTGCTCGGCGAAGTACCTGTGTGCTCACAGCGAAAGAGCTGTGTGCTCACAGCAAAGGGGCTGCATGCTCGGCGAAGGATCTGTGTGCTCACAGCAAAGGGCTGTGTGCACCAGGCTGAAGTTGGCCGCCGATTGGTAGCCTAAGATCCAGCCGCCGATTCGTCATTAGACAAAACATAGGATCCCATTCAGACGCCCATTCGAAGAAACTAAAAATTCCTAATTTCATAGGGAATTGTCTAGGGGATTGGTGCAAAAATTGCTCAAATTATGGTTAAAGCATGAAACTTGGCATATGTGTTCAGTACAAAAATGGAAACAAGTCTAGGGGTGGAGCCAAAAGAAGCCAGATCTAGATTTTACATGGCAACTGTTGCTTTTATGAAAAACCTGTTGTATTTTACAGCATATTGAGGGGAACTGATTTTAGGAAAACAAAACAGACTTTATGTACCTTTGATGCAGTGTACACTGGATCTATAATGTGGTACTTCTCTCCACATTTTGTGCAAAAACTTCCCCTATACCAAATCACCCAAATTACTACATGTAATTCATTCGTCTGTCACATAATGAAATTAAGAAGTTCATACTATTTTAAGGTAGAAAAAGGTTCAAGTCAGCATCACAACAAAGTACACCGTGAAAGAGGTTTCAAGAGTCCAAAATTTGAGTTCACATTTCTCATATTCTGCTGCAACACGACAATAGATATTAGCATGGCTGAAAAGGTTGTGCAGTGAAGTATAATTATACCGATTTTTCTTGTTGGACCTGTCCGGTAAAACCGGACGTAAAACAGTGGACCTGATGTTGTACCGATTCGAAAATGAACTAATTATACTGACAGGCGTCCACATGTTTGGGGCTTACATGTCGACGCAAATAACAAGAGCGTAGAGAGTTTATAGTCATTTTTACCGAGTACTGTAAATGCATTTACGTTTGCGGGCGATTTAATTTAGCGGTAGAGGGAAAATGGAGTA